>NW_028263390.1:644656-724656 GCF_051168715.1 Poecilia mexicana | reverse complement strand
GTCCACATATTGTCGCCTGCAGCGCCCCCTGCTGGCCATGACTCCAAACCTTCACACTAACATCCAGGAGGTTTGAAAACGTGCTGAAGGAAATCCTGCCCCCTTGTGGTGGTTCCCCTCATCTGCAGACAAAACCAAAGAAGGAGACAGCAGAACTTCAGCGCCTTCAGAACCAGAACCACATTTTAATCAAACATGCATGACAATAAAAGCAGGAATGAGCAGCTCTCTGTGTGATGACAGAACAACCTGGAAGTCCATCTTCAGCCTCAGGAATCTCTTGTGAACTCCTTAAAATCTTCTTGTCTTCCATGTTTACGTCTTCCTCCTCGTTCGTTCACAGCTGGCGCTCTACGCTCAGAAGTTTGACGAGTTTCAGGCAACGCTGGCCAAGAGCAACGAGATCTATGTCCGCTTCAAACAGGAGATGGACAACGTGAGCGGCTTCCAGATCCATTCAAATCTGCTCACATTCCTATCGTTATTAGAGTCATAATAACTGCAATAAAGCTGAATATTTCTGTTTTTAGATGACTGAGAAGATGAAGAAGGTGGAGAAGGAGGCAAACCTTTGGAAGACCAGGTTTGAGAACTGCAACAAGACGCTGATCGACATGATTGAGGAGGTAAGCTGATTGGACTGGAAGTAAATCAGAACCAAAATGCTGAGAAGTCGATGTGATGTTCTGTAGATACTTTGGATCAGCTTCTGAATTCCCTCCAGGAAACGAAGGAAATCATCACCCAGGACTCAGAGTCCCTCTGGTCTAAATAACACCAGATTTTATTCAGCATATCTGCACAGGTTTCATACTCACACAAATGTCCCACTGAGGGTCTGAGCCCCATGTTGGACACCAATCTTCAGTAGGCGTTGAACAGTGGCAAAAAAATAAAAATAAAACCATCTGCTCCAAATCAGGCCAGCAGGGCAGATTTTATTTAGTGGAACTGCATATAGAGATCCACAATCACAAAACTCTCCTATGGTTACCAAAACCTTCTTGTAGAGTGAGTGAGTTTGAGTCCGCTTTCTGACCTGAGTACGTCTTTTGACTCATCAAGCAACTTCCTTCTTCACCAATGGAAACAGAAATGAAGAGCCGTCAGATGTTAGCTGTTGGAGAATTTTTTTCTTTCTCTTATGCTAAAAACCATGAGGCATTTCTCCCGCTAACACTAGACACACATGTACACATTCACACCTCCCCAACCGAACCGGACGTTCGAGGCAGACGGACCGGAGTTGGGTTAAAGCGGACCAAACAGGGCTGGTGTGAATGCAGCATAGAAGGTCCTCATTGTGGACCACTTGGCTAATTAAATCATCTCCACTCATCTCAGAGGCTGGAACCCAACCCAGATATTAGAGCTGGAAGTTTCTGTGATCAGACTGAGCACCATCACCAGCATTGGTTAGCATTGGTTAGCGTAACTCTCTCCATTTTGTTTCTTCTTCTGCAGAGAACAGAGAAAGGCAGAGAGTACGACCTGTTCGTCCTGAAGATCCAGAAGCTGGAGAAGCTCTGCCGTGCTTTGCAGGAGGAGAGGAAAGGACTCTACGACAAGATCCGAGAGGTCCGCCAGTCCAGCGCCAGCCTCCCGTCCAAGCTAGCCAACTTCACAGAGAACGGTGGAGTTCCTGAAGACGCTGCCATGCCGGACCTGGAGGGGCTTCAGGAGCTCCAGGAGGACGACCCGGTTCTGACGGAGAACATCGCCCGGCTGCGGCAGGAGCAGGCCAAGCTGCAGGAGTTCGCTGCCGCCCTACTGGCCGCGCCAGGCGATAACGAGGAGCAGGACGAGAAAAAGGAGCTGAGCGCCGAAGATGATGTCATCGTCTCTGCCATCACTCAGTTCCAAACCAGAACCGACATCAAGGAAAGTCCGGCTTCAGCGCCTGGTCAGGCAGAAGGCGGAGAAGAGAAGGCTGAAGATCCACCTGTGGTTCTGCTGAAGGCTCCAGAACCGCAGGTAACCGGGTCAGAACCATCCGACCCGGTTATGCCTCCGGAGGTGGAGCAGAGTCCGACACAAGTCAGAGAGGATGTCCAACAGTCAGCAACCTCAGAACCAGGCAGGGTGGATCCAGAACCAGGCAGAGCGGATCCAGAACCAGGCAGGGTGGATCCAGAACCAGGCAGAGCGGATCCAGAACCAGGCAGGGCGGATCCAGAACCAGGCAGGGCGGATCCAGAACCAGGCAGGGTGGATCCAGAACCAGGCAGGGCGGATCCAGAACCAGGCAGGGTGGATCCAGAACCAGGCAGAGCGGATCCAGAACCAGAAGCTTTAGAGACAGAATGTCTGAAGGAGACCAGTTTGGTGAAACCAGTCCTCCCAGTGGAAGAGGTTCTGGTCCAGCAGTTGCCCAGTGGGCCAGAACCAGGAGAGTCCAGTAAACCGTCTGATGGGTCAACCAAAGCAGCCGGCGGGAAGCAAATCCCCAAGAAGAAGAAGAAAAGAAACAGCAAGAGCAGCAGCTGAACCTCGAGCCGTGTGTGTGTGTGTGTGTCTGTGTGTGTTTGTTTGTAATACCTTGTGGGGACCATTTCCCTGACACTACGTTGTGGGGACCCATTGCTTCTTGTGGGACCGAAGCCTGGTCTCCACAAGGGGAAACTCTGTTTTTGGGTCAGATATAGGGCTACAGTGTGAATTGAGTTTTGGTTAGAGTTAGGATAAGGTTTAGGCCATAGAAATGAATGGAAGTCAATGGAAAGTCCCCACAAAGATAGCAATGCAAATGCGTGTGTGTGTTTGTAAAGGTCAGCTGTCCAAATGAAGATGTAGCTTGACCAGCTGGAAGAGATGCCTCACTAACTTCTACATTTACTGCATGTTTAGTGAATCTAAAGCCAGAATTGGTATCCATGGCAACTGCAATCAATAAAGTGATTGTTTTTTTTAACAAATTTGATGTTTTCTGTCTTTGCTGCCTGAACATCATGACCTTTGACGTGAGTTTGCTCAAAACACAACCCTCACAGAGAATCAAATTAAGATCTGAAGTTAAATACTTATTTTGTTAGCTAAATACTTATGTGATTCATATCTGGACCTCATTCACAGTGACAGCATGAAAGCCAGAGAGAGATGGTGTGAGCCCCCTGCCCAGATCAGGAAACTGGGAGGAAGATGGAGAACTGGGAGTTTCCCTTTTCCCTCAGACATCAGGTGTATTAATTGTCTATACATTTAAGTTTTTATTATATATTCTTACTTCATAGTTATATAAAATATTCCATTGATTTTTTTTGTTTTCTTTTTAGTCATTTTAAATTCATTATTGTTGTTGTTATTATTATTATTATTATTGGATTTATCTAAAATATTTTTTATTGCTTTATTTATATATATATTTTTCAAACCCATAAATAAGTGAAATAATTGGCTGGGTTTGAAACACGGATGAGTTTTTCAGAAAAGAAAGAAGCAGAAAGTGCTTTAGAGAAATCAATAAAAGTATAAAATCCAACCATTGGACTAAAACTCCCTCAGGTTGTATTTTATCCTGAAGAGATTTATTTTTATAATTTAGAGAGCAGTGAGTCTGTGGTTTTGGATTAAGAGGGAAAACCCGGATTACCCGGAAAAAACCCAGAAAGAAAAGAGTAGAAACAATCAGCAGGGATTGAAACCAGGAGGTTTAGTTCCAACACCGAGCCGCTCAGTTTTTATGGAAGCAGGAAACTGTTTCGTTTCAAAGACATTTAAAAATGGATTCCTCGAACAACAGCATCTTAAAAAGCTGTTTGTTATCCTCTGGTCCCTAGAGGGGGCACCATCTTGCTACCACAACAGGTCCTCATAGCGAGAAGTGCGGAGCCGGTGGAACCACCTGGAGATGTTCTCCAGGTCCCGGTCGAAGGCTCCAAACATCCGGGCCAGAGTGTTCTCGGGTTTCCTTGTGATGTTCATTCTGGTTTCAAGGTAATCCAGAAGCAAGACGTCGAAACTGTTTCTTGCAAGCAGAGCGACTTTAAGAAGTTTCTGGATTGACCCGAAAGCCTCGTGGATTTCCTTGGAAATGGCCGCAGCGATGCGCTTCAGGTTTTCTGGCTGCAGCTCGAGTTGGGAAGCAGTCATCTGGTTCTGTTGGACCATCAATCCGCACAGACGGCTCACCATCATTTTCCGAACATCTGACGGGAAGAACTCGTAAAGCTCCTCGGGGATGTTGATCATATTTCTCAGGAGCAGACAGCAGAAGATGACGCCGCTGTCTGCTGTCGGCCTGGATCCCGGAGACGGGGAATCGGACTCGTGGTCTGGGCTGGCATCGTGTCTGTGGCAGTCCGGGATTCTTACTCCAAGCTGCTCTGCCAGAGCTTCAATGAGCGCCTCGTCAAACTCCTCATCTCTCCTCATCGCCGCCTTCACCATGTTTTCAGACGAGCCGAACCGCTGGTGCAAAGTTTCAGAAACGGTTGTCACGATGTCGGATAAGTTGTCTTTGGTGATGATGACCAGAACTCCGTCTGGGTCCCCAGTGGAAATCATCAGCTTCTTCAGACGCTTCTTCATCTTCGCCATGCAGCTCTCTGAGAGGATGCGTTTGGCGTTCATGTCGCAGTTTCTAAGAGTCCTGATAATCATAACACACACCATGGTGTTGATCTTGTCTTTTGTCCCAGGAGGACCGTAGACCAGGTTCTGTCTCAGTACATTCACCATCTCTACATCATCGAAAGACATTTTGGATTTGATTTATTTCTCTTCTTGGAACAAACAACCAACAACAAGTGGCTCCTGGACTGAAATGATCCAAACTGACCAACAGAGGGGACTGTTCAAGTCATGAGATCATAGGCGAATTGTGACGTCACAGCCGCAGGCAGCGCTTTGATGTAACAATGTGTTTGCAGAGGCGCAGTTGTGACCTTATTATTAGTTCTGTAAATCCACCGGATATGACGGCGTAAGTTGTGGCTATATTGAGAGCTGACTGTAATGAAGAGGTGGTAGAAATATTAAAAACATTTTCACCTTCCTTAAAGCTCTCTGAATCATATGGAGTTTACTGAAAGACTAGTTTATTTATTTAAAGGGGCAGGCATTCAGTGCGATGGTCCGTCAAACAATGTTCAGACAAATACAAAAAATACATTAAATTTTCTCTGTTAATTCTTGACTTTTATAATGTCCGGTTGAATTGGATTTTTTAAATAAACATTTTAAAATACAAAATGTGCTTAAGAAAACTGCACAGCAAATTCAAAAGTGTCAGATTTCCAGTGTTGGTGTTGTATGTTAAAATACAGTGTTAATTCAACACTTGTCTAGACTAATTCAACAATGAGTGTTAGTTGAATTGGAGTTAAATAAAACCAATTCAACACCAGACAGCTCCTCCCACAATTGTAACGTAGCTGTGACGTCACATGTTTGCCTGAGGAGCGGAGGCAGCAGTATGACGTCTTGTCTGGAGCTTTTTATAACAAGGTAAGTTCCATCTTTAAATGATTATGTTTTTGACTTTTTTATGGAGGCATTAATTTTCTGTTTGCGCAAGAGTATCGATTCATATACATAGTTCGCTTAACGTTCGTTTATTTGTTTGGGTATCACGATATATACGACTGTTTATTATTTTTGTTAGGAGCTAAAGCTAGCCAAGCAGGTAGCATGAGGTGTCGGGTGGTTAACCGAACATTAAAACTGTCAGAAAAATCTGAAGGCCATTTGAGTTAACATTATTTAGCTGCGGAGTTGTTTTCTTGTTGGACCGTTGGCTTGATCTAAGCCACAGGTGTCAAACTCCAGTCCTGGAGGGCCACTGTCCTGCAACATTTAGATGTGCCTCTGCTGCACCACCTGAATAGAATAATTAGGTGATTAGCAGGACTCTGGAGAACATAGCTACACAATGAGGAGGCAATTAAGCCATTTGACTCCAATGTTTTGTACCTGTAGAACATCTACAAACTGCCGACACATGACAGACTAACTGTCTTTATTAGACAGACTGTCTTTAATGTTGTCATGTTGGTGACTGAAGCCTGTTATGATGACTTCATCATATTTCTTCAGACAGGTTGGCACGACTTTTAATGAGGTCCAAAGATGTTTCTGTAAGTTGACTAATTTCTATAATACCTAATGATTATGTGATACTTAGTGTGTGAGTTCTGTTCATGGTAATTATTTCTGACTTTTTTATGCTTAATCTTGTAGGTGGTGAAATGCTCTACAGGCTAAAGGGGGCAGAGTAATTTGAATGAATATGATGGTGACACACAGAGGTGGGTCTGATTAGTTTTGTTCACACTTCTTTTTAAAATATGTATTTATTATCCTAATGTTTCTGCTATGTTTCCTGTTTTTCCTCCAGGCTGCAAAAAACAGGCATTCTTCTGTTGGTTCATGTTCTTCTTCCTACGTCCAAAGGCCACAAGAAAAATGCCAAAACGGCTCATGTCAAACTGTGGACCATGTTGTCAGATATGTGCAGGGATGTGTTACTTTAATGATCCTAGGTCTTTGTAGAAGGACTTTCTTATTGGCTTCATTTGCTATTTGAATGTAGCTGTGCTCAATATAGTTAATTTATTTGTTTTCTTAGCATTTTCCCAAATATGGGAGCCAGTGTTGAAGCCTTCCTCATTGGTGTGGAACCAAGACAGCCCTTCCTCCTTCATGTTGGCAAAAACAAGAGCAGCACCAAAGACACTTCACCATCAGTGATCACAAGGCCGCTTTCAGTGAACTTTCAAAGCTTCACCTTCAGTGCAAAGTACCATGAATGTATGACCTTTGTTGTATATTGCTGTCAGTGCTGTTTGGTGTTTTGAAATAAAAGTAGATTATGTACTGCAACTTGTGTTGGTGTTTTTGTAGATTCAAGTGGCATCTAATGTCTTTTAAAATAAATTTGGGGATTATTGACTACCAGTGGTATTTTGTGGGGGAAAAAAGGTTTAATTGGCTCTTGTGGCCTTTATTTGATAGTGAGTTGACAGAAAAGTGGGTAATGAGAGAAGGGGGGAAAACATGCAGCAAAGGCCGGGAAGCGAAAAGCCGTGTTGAGTTGTGCCTTCATATGTGGGTTGTGTTTAACCCCTGCACCACCAGAGCTCACCCAACCAATAGTATTTTAAAACTCAGATTTCTATGTTCTATATTTAATACTATTGTATTAAATGAACACATTCATAGTGTTAACTTTTGACACTATACACTAGTGTTGGGTAAATCAACACTGATGTGTTAAATTTCAACTACTGAGTGTTGATTCAACTCTATCACAAATGACACTTTCTAAAGTGTAACTTTCACAATCAAGAGTGGACCAATATAGGCACTTTCAAAGTGTTAATTCAATTCTCTAGGAGTTGACTTAACACTTCCAAATTTGCTGTGTGTGATGGAAATGGCAAATTTAGAAAAAAAAACAACTTCCTACATTTTTCAAAAAGGTTTTTTACACTTAAGGTGTTCATTGGATTTTTTTTGGGGAAAGCATCTTAATATCTGGGGGGCTAAAAGCACATTAAAGAGTAATTGAGGGCCTGATGTAGAACGACGTCATGAATTTATGTAGTTATGAAACTATGTTATTTTCATCAAACTGTAAGATATTCCTGATGATTTAACCTCATTAGGTAAAATAACTGAGTAAAGAAGACCCAGACCATGTTAATGGATCAGAACCGGAGAGTTTGAGGTGTTCAGAAACGGTTTATGGTTACATTGGGGGTTAAACCTGCAGCATGTTCTGGTTTCATTCAGCTTCTACTGGCTTGGAACGTTAGAGCTTTTATTGTGAAGCCCTGACATTCAACTTCCGGCATAGTGTGTATTTGTGGAGCCGAGAAGCTTTAAACGACCGAGCTGCTGTTTCCAGCCATTAATGAGCATCATCGGAACATGAAGCGGGTCAGGGCATGAACATGGCCCACAACAGAAGCTTCTTCCTCCAAGGTAAGCGGTGACACTCCGCACCGGACACCGGACCGGACCACTGCTGCTACTTCACCCGCACTCAGCCACCGGGACTCCGGCTGGCTCCACGCTGCTTCTCCCCATCATCCTCTGCCCGGACGGGGGGAAGGGAGGGCCGAATGTTCGGGTCTGGACCGGCTGGGGGACCGGCTATGGTTAGGGTTCGGTTGTTTGTGACCGGAATCGGCTCTGTTCTGGGGGCTGCAGCTATCCCCGTTAGCGCTGCTGTTAGCTGGATGTAGCCGCAGCATAGCCGGGCCTTCCTGTGGCTGGGAGGGGAGGCTGTAGCCCCAGAGCTGACTGGCTCACCGCAGATGGAGGCGCAAACAAGTAAACAATAAACAAACAAACAGATAAACAGCCTCTGATTGGCCAGAGTTCACTAACAGAATGCTAACGGGTGCTAACGAACATGCTAACAGGCTAGCTGTAGATCTGAGAGGAAAACATGTAAAGAGAAGCAGGATTGGTGTGAATTCAGAGGAAATATAACCTGCACAGGATAATAAATCCAAACACATGAGATATTATGATTTTTCACTGTTACTGTTATTGTAGTTACTATTTACTAAAATCAGATAAAAACTCCTAAAATGAGATAAAATGTAAATGGAAACGGGATTCCTTCAAATTAAATAGTGTACAAAATAGATAAAAATATTAAAGTTAACACAAACGAGAATATATATATATATATATATATATATATATATATATATATAATTTATGTGTGTGTATGGGACAAATATCTTTAATCAGTTATTACTAACTTGTAACCAGCTCCTCTTCCTTGCTGAAAAGTTGTTTGTAGATTAGTCTGGTCCAAGTGTGCTGAGATATTTCCACTAAAAACTAGATAAAATACTATTTGCAGTAGAATTTGATATGGGGGGATCCTGATTATTTTTATGTCAACAGTGCAGATGTTTAGATGGCAACCAGCTAGTTGGTTTGTTTTTATCATAAGTATGTTTTAGATTCAGGTATTTCTCTTTGAATCGAGCATTAGGAGTTCAACTGGTTTTCCTCCATCACCTGGTCTACGTTGGGGCCGGTTGTCTGTGGAACAGTGTTCTGGTTCTGGATGTGTGGACCTCATCCAGAACCAGTTTACCTGCAGCCAGGTTGGTTCTGCAGATTACCTCCTGCTTGTGACCCAGGCCCAGCAGAGGCGTCCAATCAGCTGCTTCAGAAACAGGAAGTGTGTGTGTTGCGGTGCAGCTGGTGTTTCAGGTTAACAGTTCCTCAGCCGGAAAGAAGCAACAAGAGGAGAAAATAAAAACTAAAAATAACAGAAAACTAATTAAGAAAATGCTGCAATAAAACAATAGAAATGATGTAAAAATAACCAAATAACTGTAATCCACGTCTTCCCAGAATTCCTCAGTTGTGTCCATCTGGTTCCATGTAGGACTGGAACGATTAATTAATTATTAGAATAACCAATTAATCGTCATAATAATAGATCAGTTAATCGGTTAGTAAAATGATCGTTGCAGCGTGTGGAGCGGCTCTCGGTCTGATCCGTCTGGTTTCAGTATCGGTTCTTCAGGGTCCAGATTCGGTCCGACTGTGCAGCTGGAACCGGTCCGGTCCGGCTCATATGATGCATGTGTTCTGACCCGGTTCTGGTTTGTGTTCTGCTGCTGTTCCTGTTCTGACCCGGTTCTGGTTTTACTGTCTAAGCCCTGAATAGATCTGAGAGCAGGAGAGATGGAGGCTTCAAGCACAGCTGGAGCTTCTCGCTTCCTGGTGACGCTGAGGCGGAAACCCGACACCAGTAAGCAGCTCTGCTCTCACTTTTTTATCCCGATCGCTCCGCCAAGGGCTGTCCCGGTGCTGCTGCTCTCATTCTCATCACCATCCTTCATTAGCCTCTGTTAGCTTCCATTAGCTTCTGTTAGCATCCATTAGCCTCCGTTAGCTTCCATTAGCCTCCGTTAGCTTCCATTAGCCTCCGTTAGCTTCCATTAGCCTCCGTTAGCGTCCATTAGCCTCTGTTAGCGTCCATTAGCCTCCGTTAACTTCCAGTAGCCTCTGTTAGCCTACAGTGCCCAGCTAGGCCCATAATTATTCATGCTTCTGTCAGATTTTGATCAGAAATTTTTGTTTACGTAAGAAATCTGGAAAAAAAAAAGTTTATTACACATTTAATAAATATATGTTACTAAATGATTCTGTAATCATTATAAATGTTTGTTGGCAGCTTTCTGGACGGTCTCTCTGATTAAGTGTAGGGCTGAATCGATTAATTGGGATTAATTGATAACCGTAAGAATCATCAACTAATTTAGTAATTAATCGGTAAATGGAGCATCAAAGCTCCAACAGGCTGGTCAGTGGTGAATTAGAATATGTGATAAAAATGTTTTTAAAACTCAACATAGATAAATAAAACCTACATAGAAGCGCTACAAAGCAAAAAAATATATACCAAGAGAAAAATGTGCAATCTCATTTCACTAAACTGAAGTCCTCCTGACCACTAGGGGGAGTCTGGAATTGTTCTGTAATATTAAATAACTACATGCTAAAAAAGCAAGTGGGATGCACTTTTTCTTTCTTTCACCCAACTTTCTTCTGAACTTCCTGATTTTTTACTGAGCGCTTGGTCCCAGATAATCTGCTGGTCGACTCCCCCTAGTGGTCTGGAGGACTAACATCAGTTTGCAGCTTTTTATACTTCTTTTTTTGTGACTTGCGACATTTTTTGTTTTGCAGTATTTTTCTGTTGCGTTAGTTTTTGTGTGTTTTGGAGTTTGCATTGTTTATAAGTTTGATTTTTGTTTGAACCTGTGGGCCACCGTACTGCAGCAGAAACTGTAACATCACAAAATAAAGTTATCACAGAACTTTTTAATTAAATCTGAGAAACAATAATTAAGACAATCAGGGATGAAAAACATTAAAGGTCAGAAGTTTACATACACCTGGTGGAAGTGAAATCAGACCAGAATTTTGTGGGTTTCGTTTACCTTCAGGTTTGACATGAATCATGATGACTGAACCATCCAGACCTTTCTCCTCAAAACGCCACACTGTAGACAGGTCAAAGGTCATCGTGGCTCACGGTTCTGGACTCTCTTCTCTGCAGGGCGAGCGTGGTGAGCAAGGAGGAGATGGAGCGGCAGCAGCTGACCCCTCCGGAGGAGAAGAAGGTAACTCCTCCTGGTTCCTACCCGGTTCTGACCCGGTTCTGATGGTTCTGGTTCTGATTCTGCTTTGTTCTGCCCCAGTCTCCTTCGTTAAAGCACTACAGTTCTCCCGACCAGCTGAGGACGTACGGAAACCGAGCCAGCAGCCACATGCGGTCCCTGACCCGGCTGACTCCCCGGAGGTTCAGGTACGGCCCAGTTCTGCTTCTTCAACCGTACTGGTCCAACTGGTTGCACTGGTTTGTTGTTCCAGGACAGATCATCAATAATAGTCAATAAATAAACTATTATGAATATTGTTTTAACTCGTCAAATTATCAAAGTATCTTCAAAGAGTCGATGTAGATACTGATGCTGTGAGCAGGAAAGATCTCCAGTAGCAGTCAGTGTTGCATCAAACCTGAAGAGGTCTCTGACTGAAGAAGAAGAAATCTGAAAGTCTTATGACCATTCTGACATGCTAACAGCTTTAGCAAGAATGTCTTAAATTAATTTTTAAAAAATGTAAGTTGGCCTGAAATACGTGAGTCACAGGTTTGTCATCTTCTTCTTGCAGGTTTTTGGTTTTTGTGAGATTTTTCTCTCGGGCAAAAGTTTGAGTTGCACTCAGACATCTTGAAGCCAGTTGAGGCTAACGCTAACTAGCTGCTAACTTGCTAGCTTTTGACGATGTCCTGTAGTACAGGACCATTAGCCATGATAGTCAAGGCAGTTTCATTTATAAAGCAGCTTTGAGCCAGAGACAACTTGGTGTTTATAGCAAGTTATAAACATGTAATAAGAAAAAACATTAAACAGTTTTTAATTAAACAAAAAATACCGAGAAGGCGGTCCAAACAGCAGTGGGCCTTCATTATTATCTGCAGATGCTGGTTCTGGTTGGTTTCTGATTTGTCCAGCAGGTCCAGGTCCCGGTTCTGGTCCAGGTCCCGGTTCTGGTCCAGGTCCAGGTCCCGGTCCCGGTCCCGGTTCTGATCCACTCTCTGCCCCATAGTGACGTGGCGCTGCCGGTACCAACGCAGTCCTCCACCAGAACCGACCTGAACCTGATCTTCACCTCGGCGCTTCCTCCAGGGATCGTCC
The DNA here is from genome assembly GCF_051168715.1 of Poecilia mexicana. NCBI lineage: Eukaryota > Metazoa > Chordata > Actinopteri > Cyprinodontiformes > Poeciliidae > Poecilia > Poecilia mexicana. The sequence continues at coordinate 712,474 of NW_028263390.1, read as the reverse complement.
TGCAGGGCCGCCACTTCCAGCACGCCCAGGTGCCGTCGGCCGCCAGGAAGCCGGGTCAAAGGTCAGCCGTCCTCACGCGCACGCTTCTGCCTCCTCATGAGGATGTGGCTAGAGACGCTCTATTGACCCTCCTGTCCCGCAGAAACAACTTCTCGTCCACACAGCCGGCCGTGGAAGTGGACAGCATCGTCCTCACCTGTCCGGAGTCTCCAGGTAGAGTTCTGCTCCGCTGCTTCACGTTACCATGGAAACAAGCATCAAGTAGAGAGTCAACATTATCTGGGAGAACTAGCTAACGCTAGTTTCTGATCTATCTTCATCAGAAACAAATCTGCAGTGTTGTTTTGATTCTTTCATGTTAGAGAAATCCTTTGATCTCCATGGTGACCGTTCGGTCTGGGCGGACCTAGCCCCGCCTTCAGGGCGCAGCCCCCCCCCCCCCCCCACTCAGCTCCTTCAGACTAGCCAGCAGCAATTAGCAAACTGCTCATTGCAGGAGCTACTGCAAGTAAAAACATTAAAGGGTTAATAGAGGAGCCATGTTGGGACGACTTCCTGGAGGCGGAGCTTCAAAGTTCTTAAAGAGACAGAGGCCCAATTTCAAGGTGTTAAGTTACAAAGTTAAATATCTTTTAAGTCATATTTGATATAAATAACATTTTTAAAACAACTGAAGGTAGCATAGTTACTGATTATGGTAGGGAATGTCACTTTGTGCCTGGAAAACGCATAATTACTGACTTTTACTTTGACTATACCATAGCGTTACCCGGCCCAGCAGCACCAGTTGATTTCACAGATTAAAATCTGCCACTCCGTGTGGATTAATCCTCAAATGTCTTTTTTATTATTATTATTTTGTTTTAATAATATTTATTTTATATTTACAGCCTTATCAATTCTAACTTATTAATGGCTAATCAGGTCAGTGGGCGGGGCCAACTCTGCTCTAGTTGATAGTGATTGGCCAGAGGTTGACCAATCAGACGTCAGATCCGTTTCATCCAATCATGTTCTACCAGAAATACAAAAATGATTATTTTCACAGTTAAAGCTCCAACATTCTGGTAGTTTCTGCATTTAATTATTTCATGTCTGCGTGGATGTTTCTGACAGCAGTAGGTGTTTCTGTCAGAATGAGTCCTGGTCGTCATGGCGACGGGTCAGCTGAGCTGCCTGTTCTAACTGTTGCAGAAGAAACGCTGAGCATCAAGCGGCGCGTCCAGCAGAGGAGGAAACCGCTGGAGGACGTCGGCTTCTCTCCACAGCTCCAGGCCCCCGAGGTGAGAGAGGCCGCACCGCGTTTCCCACAATTCATAGCTGAGTCACTCCAGGAAACACACACACACACACTCCAGGAAACACACACACACACTCCAGGAAACACACACCAGGAAACACACACACTCCAGGAAACACACACACACACTCCAGGAAACACACACCAGGAAACACACACCAGGAAACACACACCAGGAAACACACACACACACCAGGAAACACACACACACACCAGGAAACACACACACACTCCAGGAAACACACACACACTCCAGGAAACACACACACTCCAGGAAACACACACACTCCAGGAAACACACACACACACTCCAGGAAACACACACACACACACCAGGAAACACACACACACACCAGGAAACACACACACACACCAGGAAACACACACACACTCCAGGAAACACACACACACTCCAGGAAACACACACACTCCAGGAAACACACACTCCAGGAAACACACACACACACTCCAGGAAACACACACACACTCCAGGAAACACACACACACACTCCAGGAAACACACACCAGGAAACACACACCAGGAAACACACACCAGGAAACACACACACACACCAGGAAACACACACACACACCAGGAAACACACACACACTCCAGGAAACACACACACACTCCAGGAAACACACACACACTCCAGGAAACACACACACTCCAGGAAACACACACACTCCAGGAAACACACACACACACTCCAGGAAACACACACACTCCAGGAAACACACACACTCCAGGAAACACACACACTCCAGGAAACACACACACTCCAGGAAACACACACACACACTCCAGGAAACACACACACACTCCAGGAAACACACACACACACTCCAGGAAACACACACCAGGAAACACACACACTCCAGGAAACACACACACACACTCCAGGAAACACACACCAGGAAACACACACCAGGAAACACACACACACACCAGGAAACACACACACACACCAGGAAACACACACACACTCCAGGAAACACACACACACTCCAGGAAACACACACACTCCAGGAAACACACACACTCCAGGAAACACACACACACACTCCAGGAAACACACACACACCAGGAAACACACACACACTCCAGCCTGATGGTTTCGGTTTAAACCGTTTTTGTCTTTTGATCCGTAAACACGTGCAGGAATGTTTCCTCTGGTCTGTCAACAATCCAAGAAAATATTTATTCTGTTATTCTTGTTTTGTTTTAAAAAATGAAAGTTAAACATAAATGTAAAAATCATTTATTTCATAGTTCAGGTCTGGAACGGTTAGTTGGATAAAAGATTTTTCTGATTATTTATTTAATCACAATATTAGAAATGCATAAGATGCAAATAAACAAATAATTTAATTAGTAATGGAGTTTTTGATTAATCACTTATTCTGACAATAAGTTTTTTTTAGTGTATACAATATTAAAGGTATGAATAAACAAATAAATTCATTTAACTAAAACGCTGCAGCGTCTTTCCTTCGCTGGTCGTTTATAGAAAACGATGACTCAGCAGCTGCAGTGGATTAATAATCAGCTTTGGTTTAAATTCCCTTCAATCATTGTCAAAAACCTAATTTAACTTTATTTAATTCAAAATGTAATAATTAACATATTTGATCCAACAAGTAAAGAATCACTTCAGTTTAAATAAAAAGTAAAAAAATAATCAACATCATAATTATTTGTAATTTCTTCTGTTGAGAAAATGACGATTAAGTTAAATTTTTTCTACATGGAAGTGAGGAATAAACTGAGCTGTGGTTCCTGTTCCCCCATGTTCCCCGTGTTCCCTGTGTTCCCTGTGTTCCCCCATGTTCCCTGTGTTCCCCCATGTTCTCTGTGTTCCCCCATGTTCTCTGTGTTCCCCCGTGTTCCCTGTGTTCCCCCGTGTTCCCTGTGTTCCCCGTGTTCTCTGTGTTCCCCATGTTCTCTGTGTTCCCCGTGTTCTCTGTGTTCTCTGTGTTCCCCCATGTTCTCTGTGTTCCCCCATGTTCCCTGTGTTCCCCCATGTTCTCTGTGTTCCCCCATGTTCCCCGTGTTCCCCCATGTTCCCCGTGTTCCCCATGTTCTCCGTGTTCCCCATGTTCTCTGTGTTCCCCGTGTTCCCCCATGTTCCCCGTGTTCCCTGTGTTCCCTGTGTTCCCCCATGTTCTCTGTGTTCCCCCATGTTCCCCGTGTTCCCTGTGTTCCCCCATGTTCTCTGTGTTCCCCGTGTTCTCTGTGTTCTCTGTGTTCCCCCATGTTCTCTGTGTTCCCCCATGTTCCCTGTGTTCTCTGTGTTCCCCCATGTTCTCTGTGTTCCCCCATGTTCTCTGTGTTCCCCCATGTTCCCTGTGTTCCCCATGTTCCCCGTGTTCTCTGTGTTCTCTGTGTTCCCCCATGTTCTCTGTGTTCCCCCATGTTCCCTGTGTTTCCCCATGTTCCCTGTGTTCCCCCATGTTCCCCGTGTTCCCCATGTTCTCCGTGTTCCCCATGTTCTCTGTGTTCCCCATGTTCCCTGTGTTCCCCATGTTCCCTGTGTTCCCCCATGTTCCCTGTGTTCCCCCATGTTCCCTGTGTTCCCCATGTTCCCTGTGTTTCCCCATGTTCCCTGTGTTCCCCCATGTTCCCCGTGTTCCCCGTGTTCTCTGTGTTCCCCCATGTTCTCTGTGTTCCCCATGTTCCCTGTGTTCCCCCATGTTCCCTGTGTTCCCCCATGTTCCCTGTGTTCCCCCATGTTCCCTGTGTTCCCCCATGTTCCCTGTGTTCCCCCATGTTCCCTGTGTTCCCCCATGTTCCCTGTGTTCCCCATGTTCCCTGTGTTCCCCCATGTTCCCTGTGTTCCCCATGTTCCCTGTGTTCCCCCATGTTCCCCGTGTTCCCCATGTTCTCCGTGTTCCCCATGTTCCCTGTGTTCCCCCATGTTCTCTGTGTTCCCCCATGTTCCCTGTGTTCCCCCATGTTCCCTGTGTTTCCCCATGTTTCCTGTGTTTCCCCATGTTCCCTGTGTTCCCCGTGTTCCCCATGTTCCCTGTGTTTCCCCATGTTTCCTGTGTTTCCCCATGTTCCCTGTTCCCTGTGTTCCCCCATGTTCCCTGTGTTTCCCCATGTTCCCTGTGTTCCCCCATGTTGCCCCATGTTCCCCATGTTCCCCATGTTCCCTGTGTTCCCTATGCAGCCGGGTCGGCCCGTCTGCCACTCCGTGTGTCTGAAGTGCCGCCAGCCCAGTGAGCTCGGCAGCAGCTGCTTGACCTGCGGCAGCAGCGAGTCTCTGGCGCCCCCCCCAGGCGCACTGACCCAGCCCGCCCCGTCCTCTCCCACCCCGCGCCCCGCCATCCGGTCCCAGAACCCCGCCGGACCCGTCGGGATCCAGCAGAACTTCTACAAACCCGGCGCCGCCATGCCGGTGCGCGTCTCGGCCAGCAGGGTGGCTCCGCTGAGCAACGGCAGGATCCCGCTGCTAGCTGGGACGTCGGGCTGCTGCAGAGCCAAAGGGAAGCGAGCGGCGGCGGCGGGGCAGCAGCCGGAGCTCAACGACCCCAGTGAGCCACGGAAATCACCATCCGGGAAGCTCGCGGTTTTCCGATGTCGCCAGGCTGACCTGCGTTCTTCTTCTGTAGTCGTCCTGTCCAGTGACGAGGAGGAGGCGGAGACGGGCAGCACTGGAAGCGTGAACCGATTGGACAACGTCTCGCCTCGACCCGCTGACTCCGCCCACTCCTCTCCGGCGCCCTCCGGAGGCCGAGTGGAGGCGGCGGTGAAGAGCGCCGCCGAGCAGGAGGAGCTGAACGCCGACTTCTTCGAGGACGTCAACACGAAGATCACGATCCCACGCCGAGCCCGCATGAAGGACCAGGTGAGACCGGGAGTTTACTGGGAAAATCCCCGGGAGCTAACTGGGAATCAAACCTTCTCTTCTTCTCCTGTTTCCCAGTTTGGGAATCAGCCTCCAGCCGAGTCGCTGACGCCGAGGAGGAAGAAGCCCAAAATGGCGCTCACCAAGTGCGACAGCATCATCCTGGAGTGCCGCAGCGTTCGGATCGGCAGTCTGAGGCGGATGGTGACGAAGCCCGTCATCGTGAGTCCGAACCGTTCCCAGTCATAGATTCACCACTAGTTTGGAAATTACAGCTCGTTGCTTTTTTTGTCATACGTTGCTGGGTTTGGTGCTGGTTGCTTTTTTTGCTGGAAAAATCAATGAATTTCGGAGCGTCAGAGACACCAGAACCTCAGCAGAACCTCGGGCCGGGCTCCTCCATGCTGAGCCACATTCATGCATGGATTCATGAAAAAGGAGCCCAGACCTGAACCGAGTTTACAGAAATGAACAAACCTTTTATGAGTCACAGATTCCTGTTAAAATGTCGTTTCCATTGAACCGTTTTAATATTCTGATTACTGCAGCTCAGATCAAAGTGGAGCAGAAAACAATAATTACTTTTTTTTTCTTTTTTCCAGTTTTCTGTGGACAGCATCCAGGTGGAAGCTGAAGGTAAGGAGCAGCTGTGATTGGCTGCCTGCAGCAGGCAGGCTTCCTTTCAGGTTGACCTCGGGTTAATCTCAGGTTAATCTCAGGTTGATTTGAGGTTAATCTCATGTTGATTTCAGGTTAATCTCAGGTTGACCTTGGGTTAATCTCAGGTTGACCTTGGGTTAATCTCAGGTTGACCTCAGGTTGATTTCAGGTTAATCTCAGGTTGACCTTGGGTTAATCTCAGGTTGACCTCAGGTTGATTTCAGGTTAATCTCAGGTTGACCTCAGGTTTCCTGCTGTCCCTCCAGGTGCGGAGCCCGGCTCTGTGGAAGACGTTTACCTGCAGACGTCGGAGCTGATCAGCTGCGAGTGGTGCAGCGTCCGGAAGCTTCCTGTTCTGTTTTTCCAGACGACCGCGGATGGATGTGTGCGCCTGCGCTCGCAGCTCAACATGTCGCAGGAGCAGGGGGGCCAGTGGTACGACTGCACCGCAGAGCGTGAGTCCAGACAGCTTCCTGTGTCTGATCCGGGTCAGAACCAGAATGTTGAAACTAAAACTTCACTTTATTCTGTCAGTAGCGACTCGTGCTAGTAGAATTAATTCTCTGTTGACATTTCTCATGGTTTCTAGTCTTTTATTTTAGCACTTAATGTAGCTAGCGTCTGAGTTCCTAAGAATCGGGAGGAAGATGGATGTGAGGTTTTGTTTCCTCAGACTTGGATGAGAAGTACATCGTGCTGATCTTCGAGAACGGCCTGGTGATGAAGGAGCAGATGATCCTGGAGGACATCCTGACCGTCATCGGCCGCAACAACAGACTCAGCAGCTTCCCCACCAAGCTGACCTTCGACGAGGCCAACATCCGCCTGGTCAACTACAACAAGGCGTCCAGCCAGAAGGTCGACAAGGTGCGTTCACTGACCAACGGAAAGTCAGAAACTGGATGACCTTTCCAATCCAAACAGGAAGCTGGCAGAAGCACGGATGATCTGAACTCTCCTCGTTTGATTTACACAGATTTATTAATTGGCTTAATTACGTCATAAGTAACTACATAAATGTACCTATAATGTAAAATGTTCCACGTTCGGCATGTTGGATTATTTTACTTTAACTTGTTTTATTTGACTTTCGTCAGCTTTTCCCTGTCGGTCTAGTTTTTGCTCTGCTGGTCGTTGGGGGACTTTGGTTCTTGTCTCTGTCATCAGGTCTCATTTCTGATCATTAAACTAAACATGAGCTTCTTTTAGGTTAGCATTAGCATTAGCGATGTTAGCTTTGTGTGTAGTTAGAGGTTTTTCTGTTGGGACCGCTCACTGGAATGGATCTGATTTAATCTGGTCCTGGTTCTGTCGGGCCTGTCTGAACCGGACCTTTACTCAGCCTCTGGTTGATGTTGCCCCCCTGCTCCAGGCGAAGCTGGAGCAGCAGCCCCCTAAAGCACCCCCTGCTGGCGGGATGTCGACTCGCACGCGGATGGCGACGCGCCAGCAGAGCAGCGCGTTCTTCGATGAAGACGAGGAAATGACGGACCTGCAGCCGACCTTCTCTGGGCCGGTCATGAAGTGAGTGTCTCTGCCGCCCCCAGCTGGCCGGCTGAGCTAACTGCCGTTAACCTGCCGGCGTCTGCCCCCCAGGCTGATGGTGTACCCCCCGCCTCCAGCCAAAGGCGGGATCTCCGTCACTAACGAAGACCTGCACTGCCTTAACGACGGGGAGTTCCTGAACGACGTCATCATCGACTTTTATTTAAAGTGAGTTTTTATCGTTTCTGCTTCTCCTTACATGTGAACAGATTTAAAACTTCTGGTCATTTCTGTTTCTCCGTCTTTTAGATATTTAGTTTTAGAAAAATTAAAAAAAGAAGACGCACAAAGGATCCACGTGTTCAGCTCGTTTTTCTACAAGCGGCTGAATCAGCGAGAGCGGCGGAGCGGCCCGGACACGGCCAGCCTGCCGTAAGCGCCGCCGCCACCGCGTGTTTCAGGCGGTCCAGTCGGTTCCGGTTCTGATCTAAACTCTGATTGGCTCCTCAGGATCCAGAAGAGGAAGCACAACAGGGTGAAGACGTGGACGCGGCACGTGGATCTGTTCCAGAAGGACTTCATCTTTGTTCCCATCAACGAGTCGTAAGTCACCCTGACCCCTGAAATCCTAATTTCTATAAAAACAGGCCTGGAGACCTAACAGTCCGGCACCTGAACCCAGTCTGACTGGAACAAACAGAAATGTAATAAAAAAGCCGAAATCCAGGCAGAAATTAATCGATTCATTCAAACTCAACACAGTCAGAAGTAATGAATCAAAATCTATAAAATATATCAAACTTTTTGCATTAAATATGAAAACTCTGTTCCTCTACTGGCAGGTTTAACCTCATCTGGTTCCAGTTCTGCCACAGACCTGGCATTGATCATATTTTCTGTTATTATCTGGTTAATAAATGATCAGCAGCTCTAAGCTTCCATCGGCGGTCAGTAAAATGTTTTTCTTCTTTAAAGGAATTAAACTGTTAGTTTTTACAGCATCGTCACCTGGTGCTTCAGCCTCAGTGAACGGAAGCAGCTGGAAGTCTCACCGTTTCCCTCATAAGGTTAAAGGTCAGGTGGATCTATTTCTCCTCAGGGCCCACTGGTACCTGGCGGTCATATGCTTCCCGGGCCTGCACGGTCCGGTCCTGGAGAAGAACCCCATGTACCTGGACCCAGCCGCGGCCTCCGGGTCGCCCGGCCAGCCGCAGGCGGAGGAGAACATTCCAGACCACTGCCGGCCGCTGTCCCCGGACGGCCTGGACTGCTCGTCCGAGGAGCCGTCCCCCGCCGTCCCAGAGGAGGCCGACTGCGACCCGAACGAGGCGGGCCAGAACCCGCTGGGACCGGACCAGAACCCGCTGGGACCGGACCGGGCCGATGCCGAGCTGCAGTTCAGCAGTAAGTGGATGTAAAGCACAGGTGTCAAACTCGAGGCCCGCGGGCCACATGTGGCCCCCCAGGATTTTATAGGCCCATGATTGACTGAGTACAAACTACATCTCCCACAATGCATTCCGATTGTTACCAGCCAACATTACGGCTTCTCGCCACTAGAGAGCAGCAGAGTCTCAGTTTTATTCCCAGCAAATAAAACTGAGACGTCGACAAGCTAACATCAAAACGTCCAAGAAAAGAAAAATCGATTTATAAGTAAGACTGAATGAAGATGTGTGAGTTGGTGTCAGGGCGGCAGGTGGCGCTAGACTTTTGTTATCCGTTATCTTGACCGACAACATAAAAAAATCGGTCCTGTAGTATTTTTACCCGTGTCGGAGCCGCGTCTGCAGTGGTTGAGCAGCGCACTGCGCATCATGTTACAGTCTAACTTCTGCATCGTCATTTATGTCCTCCAGATAAACTACCGGCTCCTCAAATGGATTAGCTCAACGTTGGGTTCCCTTTGGTTTTCTCTGGTCTGGAATGGAGACTTGAGTTTAACGCTCCGTTTCTACCAAAGGTTTGCGATCCGCTTCCTAACCAGACGCTCCAAAGCGTCCGGTCCAGAACTCTTCAACAGGCCGTCAGCTCCGGTCAGAAAGACGCATTTAGTTCAGAGACCATGAGATGATATTCAGAAAGGATTTTTAATTAACTGATTTCAGTTGCCTCTGCGATTAAATCTTAGCATAAAGTCTGTAATGTTTCCCCATGTGCACCAGTCAGGGGTGTTAATTAGAACCTGTCAAAATGACCGACGGGCTTTACATTTTCCCGTATTTTAAACAAATATCCGGTCAAATACGGAAAATATTGGGTTAACGGGCCTCTGGGTGAAGAGGATCAGCTTTAAACATCACCTCAGTGTTTCGTTGTTATGTGGAGTTCATGTTGCTTAGTAATAAAAACCGTTTTGTGAAGGAAGTTGAGAGTTAACATCAAAACTTGTTTTTATTATTTGTTTGCTTTAAACACTGATTTAAATATTGTAATTTTTAAACTGAGCAGAAATTTTACATCCATGGAAACTCAAATGTAATATTTAAAACTTCAATACATAAAATCAGTTCTTGAACAATATGAGGGGTTAAACATTGTATTTCCATACATTTATGCTGGGGCTGCCCAAGTCCTCCTCTAACTCACCTGGATGGTTCCTGATGGTTCCTCCTCTAACTCACCTGGATGGTTCCTGATGGTTCCTCCTCTAACTCACCTGGATGGTTCCTGATGGTTCCTCCTCTAACTCACCTGGACCATCGACTCATTATGAGCCTCTGAATGAGGAATCAGCCTCTGGGGTGTTTTAGATGAAATGTGGCCCGTTGAGGGCCAATGTGCTACGTGGCCCTCGGTGAAATTGACTTTGACACGCCTGATGTAAAGGTTCTGCTGCTGTGTGGTGCTGAACCCGGTCGGAACCGTCTGTTGCTGTCTGCAGGCGAGCTGCACCGGATCAGCGTCTGCTACGGCTCCGGAAACGGAGACGACGCCTACGCCTTCTCTGACGACCAGAGCTCCTGCCAGGTACCGACCCACCGGACCAGATTCTGGTTTTAACACGATGAATCGTTCAAATTATCGATTCATCGTCAAAACAGCAATTAGTGGTTGATAATCGATTAATGGCTGTGTTGACCAGGACGAGTGCAGCGACGACGGGAACATGGCCGACGACACCGGCGCCTCCGAGACCAGCTTGGCCTCCAAACCCGTCATCTGCAAACAGTGAGTGGGTCGGCCCGTCAGAACCAGCAGCGCCCTCTGCTGGTTCTGACGGGCCCTGTCTGCTCTGTCAGGCCGTGTATCCTCATCATGGACTCCCTGCGCGGCCCGGCCCGGTCCAACGTGGTCAAGACTCTGAGAGAGTGAGTGGGATGCGTTCAGGTTCTGATCCGGCTCCGATGCTGGTTCTGATGCTGGTTCTGATCCGGTTCTGGTCCAGGTACCTGGAGGTGGAGTGGGAGGTGCGGCGAACGACGCAGCGGGGTTTTGGGAAGGAGGTGATGAAGGGCTCCAGCCCCCGCGTGCCGCAGCAGGATAACTTCAGCGACTGCGGCGTTTACGTCCTGCAGTACGTGGAGAGCTTCTTCGAGGTCAGAGCCGTCCGCCATCTTGTTTCTAACCCACTTCAACTTTTCCAGATAAACTCTGAATTCGTCCGCAGAGCTTCCACCTTTGTTTCAAATATTTGGCGTCTCAGTGCTGCCACGTTAGGTAAAGATTAACATCACGTTAATCTTTACCTTCCTCCATTTTTAATCTCTTCAATTCAGAGCTGCGAAATGTAAAATGAACGTTTCCACCTGACGCAGTTCAGTTTTCCTTTTCCTTCTGACATTTTAGAAGTTTATTCAAAATTTAGATGACAGTTGGATTAAAAATCAGCTTCACATGAGAGAAAAGTGTCCAAAGCAGAAAAAAGTCTTTAACGTTGACATTTCAGCCGTTTTATTTCCGTTCCGGTTGCGGCCATCAAAGATCATCAATAACCCAGGTGCATGCTGGGATACGGATTTGGGTTTCCAAGGACTGAGGCTGGAGTTGATGTAAATCCATTTAGTAATAAATAGATAAAATCATTTATTTCAGACAGAAACTGACACATTATCTCAATTTTAGTAAAATAATAGAAATCAGATTCAGTCATGTCGACATTGATGTTAGACTTCAGGTTTTGGAGGCTCTAAGACGACTGTTGGGTTTCTGGGAGCCTCCAGAGGTTCTGCTGTGTCCCGGTTCTGATCCGTCCCGGTTCTGCTCCTCTCTCCAGAACCCCATCCCCAGCTTCCACCTGCCCATGAACTTGTCTGACTGGTTCCCCCAGCAGCGGATGAAGACAAAGCGCGAGGAAATCAAGGAGCTCATCCTGAAGATCCAAGGTCAACAGGAAGTGGACAGGAAGGAGTTGGGCCGGGCCGAGGATCCGCCCGGTTCCCCCGAGGAGGTCGAGGAGACGCCGGGATCTGACCCCTGATAGCCCCGTCTCCTTGGAGACGGTCCTGGATCGCCTGCCTATGTTAAAAACACATCAGACTTGAAATTTGTACCGAGTGAGACATCACATGTAAATACGCTGCCTTTGTAACTTCCTGTTTAGGACTCATCCGTGGAGCGTTAAGTTATGGATACATACGCATCTCGTCCTGCGGGAGGCGCTGTTCTGCTCTTGCATCGTCATTTTTTAATCTCGCCTTGTTTAGAGGAGCCGAAGACAATAAACAGAAGCCTGTGAGTTCAGAGCGCGCCCCCTGGTGGACAGGAGGCGCAGTAGTTAGGAGCTCGTTGTATCAATACAAACAATAAAAACAAACTGATGCAAGAGCAAATGCGAATCCGCCTCTCTGTCTGCTGCTGGTTCTGGTGGTACGACCCGACGGAATCGAACCGTCATGATGGTACCAACCCGACAGAATGGGTTCGACCCAACGGAACCGAACCAACCAGATGGTACCAATCCGATAGTACTGACCCTATAGCCAACCCGAGGTACGGACACGGTGGTACCGACACACAACAAACCCGACCCAACGGGTTTGTTTTCGTAATAACCAAAAGAAACTGACATAGACCTGACGGTACCAACCTGATGGATCCCACACGACCGGAAATGACACTTTGGTACCGAACCGACACCGACCCAGTCGGTCCGACTCCAGACGAGTTTAACAGGGAAGCATCGGCTTATTTGGGGGACAAAATGAATCTACGCAGCAATAATAATATTACTGAAGTAAAAGAAAAAAGAACAGTGCAGTAAAACTACTCTAAGAACCTTTTTTTTCCAAAAGTTACTCAAGTGAACGTAACCAATATTACCCACTTTTGAACATAAACATCAGTAGCCTAGAGGCTACTAGTTAACAAGCTAAAGGTGCTGCATTGGTGCTAGCTAGTCATCTGTTAGCTAACATTAGCTAGTCATCTGTTGGCTAACATTAGCTAGTCATCTGTTAGCTAACATTAGCTAGTCATCTGTTAGCTAACATTAGCTAGTCATCTGTTGGCTAACATTAGCTAGTCATCTGTTAGCAAACATTAGCTAGTCATCTGTTGGCTAACATTAGCTAGTCATCTGTTAGCAAACATTAGCTAGTCATCTGTTGGCTAACATTAGCTAGTCATCTGTTAGCTAACATTAGCTAGTCATCTGTTAGCTAACATTAGCTAGTCATCTGTTAGCTAACATTAGCTAGTCATCTGTTGGCTAACATTAGCTAGTCATCTGTTAGCAAACATTAGCTAGTCATCTGTTGGCTAACATTAGCTAGTCATCTGTTGGCTAACATTAGCTAGTCATCTGTTGGCTAACATTAGCTAGTCATCTGTTGGCTAACATTAGCTAGTCATCTGTTAGCTAACATTAGCTAGTCATCTGTTAGCTAGCATTAGCTAGTCATCTTTTATCTATCATTAGCTAGTCATCTGTTGGCTAACATTAGCTAGTCATCTGTTGGCTAACATTAGCTAGTCATCTGTTGGCTAACATTAGCTAGTCATCTGTTGGCTAACATTAGCTAGTCATCTGTTAGCTAACATTACCTGCATCCAGCAGCTTTACTAAACTCAGTCGGTTAGTTTGGGGGGAAAAACTGCAAAGTTCTTTGCTGCCATGATTCTAACACACCTGTAGCTCCGCCCACCAGCAGCAGGTCTCCTTCGCTGCCACACAGCGCGAGCGTCTCAACCATAGATATACTATAAGATGATATATTATGTCTATGGTCTCAACGCTCATGTTGCGTTTAAAGGCAACATGAGGCAACGGAAAAACGCTTTACGACGCGTTAACAACAGATGAAACAGTTTTAAGGGCTGATAGTGACAGAAGGAACAGATGTGGGAAGAGCAGAAGCTCCTGTATCAAACCGATATAGGAATAACAGAGAGTTGGCCACTTTGAGGTAAAAACTACAAATAGCTTCCAGGGGGGCACAGCTGACTCTGTGGGCGCCCAATGCCCTACAGGCCTCAGTTAGCAGGTCAAAGGTCAGACTAGGCCATTCTAAAACCTTTCCAGCTGTTTGAGTGGACTCTGATTAACTTTGGGTTCTGGCAGAACCAGAACTGCTAGGAGCAGAACCTCCTGATTACAGCCCTCAGCATGACTCTGCCATCACCGTGTCTGACTGCAGCCATGATGCAACAGAACCAGCAGGTTCCATCGGGTCCAGGGTCCTGAGACGGGTCTCTGTTCTGCTGGGTCAGCAGAGGTTCCGGTCTGTCACGTTGACCTTTGACCTTTACTGAGGCCTCCTGGATGAGCCGGCATGGAAACGTTCTGGTTCTGCTGAGATGCTCGGAACCTTCTGGACGGTTCTGGACCCGTTTGGTTCTGATCGTCTTTCTGATGGTTTTTAGTTCCTCAGTCATTTTTTCTTTAGTTTTTGAAATTATTTAAAATTTTCCTTCAGATTCAGATAATTTTTTTAAAATGTTAAAATAATTAAAGCAAAAAATACAGAAACACCAAACTGACGGTTAACAAGTTTATTAGAAAAATAAGTTTATCATGTACAGTAGAAAACATTTAATCTGCAGGAGCGCACACACACACACACACACACACACACACACACACACACACACACACACACACACACACACACACACACACACAGTTTTCAGATAACTCTCTGAAAGCAGCTCATCAGAATCCGACCAGAACCTCGGTCCAGATTCTGTTTAATGGCAGAAAAGCAGCAACACCATCCTGTGCTGGACTACATCTCCCACAATGCCTTTCACCTCTAAGCCACCAAAGGAAGCCAGACCAGCTTTCTGACCCAAACGGTTCTGGCTCTGGACCAGAACCGGGTCTGCAGGGGGAGTGTGGGTTGGGTCATGTGACCGCTCCGGATGAACCGAATGAACCCGACGACCTTCAGGCTGCAGCTCCATCTGTTGCCATGGCAACCCCATCCTCAACTGGGGAACCAGCGACCCGGCAGAGTGGAGCCGGATCATTAGGAACCAGAACCCGGTTCTGACCGGCGGTCCGGTTCTAGAGCTGGGCTAACGAGGCGTTCAGGGTGAGAAATAAAAATCAGAAAATTGAGCTTTTCAGTGATTTTTGTTAAAATCCGTTAAAATTTGATCAGTTTCTGATCTGAGGAAACGGATTTAAAAATGATTCACTTGATAAATTTATTTTACATTTACGTGAAAAATATAACGACGTCAGATAATTTGCTTTTTAAGCACGTTGAATAAGTACATGATGCTAATAGCAGGGCTAGCTTTTAGCTTTAGCTAACTTTGGAAACGTTAGCTCCAACGTTTTCTAGTTTTATTCAGAATGTTTCCTGGTGTAAATGAAACCAGTCGGGTAATTTATGTCCTGGGAGAAACCAGAACTTTTAGTTGCCAAATTTGTTAAAAGTTTTAGTTTTGTGCTGCTCTGATGGAGGTCTGGGTCCATTCGAGGCGGTTCTGATAAACATGTTTGACTAACTTCTGCTTGGCGCCTGATGGACTCACGCCGGGGTCCGTTGGGTCCCCTCCTCTGGGCCAGAACCGGAGGCCTGAGGATGGCCTGGGCCAGGCGAACCGTCCGGTCTGGACTCTGGTCCTCTGAGGTAGTTAGCGGTCGGCTGGAACGGCTCGGCGCTGATCCCAGATCATTGAGTCCGTCTTCAAAACAAAACCAGAGTTCACTCCAAGCCAGCGGCAAAGCTCGGTCCAGAAGGATCCCGTCCAGCGCCAGAGGTTCCTCTGAGTCAGCTGACCTTACCGTTCCCTCCAGCAGGGGGCGCTGCCCAGCCCGGCCTCACAGCGACTCGTCAGCGGCGACCTCCGGCCCTTTTTCCTGCTAGTCGGGTAACAAAAGGAAGAATTAGAGACGGAAATGAGACGCTGCACATCTACACTCATCATCTGCTGCAGCAGGGAGCATTCACAGCCTGACGGCGCATGCATGTGTTAATGCACACGACACGCTAGCAGGACGCGCTAGCAGGACGCGCTAGCAGGACGCGCTAAGACAGCAGGGAGCGGACAGGTGAGCAGCCATAGAGCTAGACTGGATAGATCGACGCTCAGGTGAGTCATGCAAAGAAGCAACAGCACATGCAGGGTTAGCAGTGGTGGGCACGCTTCCGCTAATGCGCTAATAGCGGTGCTAACTATTACCTTAGCGTTTTAGTGAACTTTGAAAACATGTAGCAAACTTAGCTTCGACTTTACTGCAGTATTATTATGAATTTCTTGTATTCTACGACTTTATTCACGTCTCGACTTTTTTATATTACAATTTTTTGCGAATTGTGACTTTATTCTTGTTTAATTCTCAGAAATAAAATTTATTTTCTTAATTTGTCATCTTGTAACTTTTTTCTCCTAATATTGCGACTTTCTTATATTACAAATTCTTGCAACATTACAAATGTTTTTCTTTATTGTCAGGATATTGGTTGTGATATTACATTATTACAATCTTTTTATTACTTTGACGTAAATTCCAATTTTATTCTTGGATCATTACGAAGTTAGTCAACAGATACTTATAATGAAGTTTAATAAAAAGCAAACAAAGTCAAAGCGCATTACAGAAAACGACTAAATGAACTTGATGCTCGCGGCTGCAGTGTTCGGCGTTAGCGTCCACTGAATGCGGCGTGGCTAATGTGCTTAGCGCAGCTAGCTTGCCGGTTAGCGGTCCCACCACTGCGGTTAGAATCCAGCAGGGAAACAGCGAGGAAGATCCTTCTGGGACAAGAAAAGCTTCGCTCTGACTAAAATCAAATTGTGCTTCGACTCCCCCCCCTCAGCTGTTGATGCTGCGTCCAGTGAATTTAGGACACCAATTTGTGAGACATTTATGTTTTTGGACATGAGAGGAACTGATAAGGATGGAGTATGTCACTACACATACAGGAGTAGGTGATCTGGGATCTGATGGCATGCAAGGTGACGCTGGAGCACGGGGCCAACCCTGGCAAACCTTCAGTCCATTTCTTCCACAAGGAGCCTTAAATTTGAAGGAAATTTGAAGAGAGAATTTGCCCAAACATGAATTTAACACAATTTGAAGTAGTTTTTGTACACGAGTGTGTGTATGTTTATTAAAGCAGACAAACAGCAGAGAATACAAGCCGAACAGGACTGCTGGGTCCTCTGGTTCTTCTCAGGAACAACACACGCAATACAAATCGTCATTTCAGCGCTTTAAATACATGTTGCTGTTAGCTACTCAAAACATGAAAACCAGAGTGTAAAAACATACAGAAAGCTTGAGCTGCAGCACAAATCTGCCTCTAGAAAACGGCCTTTAAAAGTGGTCAAAACAAAGGGAAGAAGAAGAGCAGTTCGCCAGAAACAGGTGGGGGTGGGGTTGTGTTTGGAGTCCAAGCTGATTTTTAAAATATGTACACAGATCTTGCCAGATGTCACCAATTTGGAGGAAAACCTGCAGGCAACCAATCAGATCGAGTCTGTAACCAGCAGCGGTTTGTTTTAGAGCGCTACTGGTTTCACTGGTTTCACTTCCACTGCTGCCCAAAAGAATCCTGATAAAATTCCTGGTTGTCAGATTTGTACCCGGAATAGTTACCAGCATGGTCCCCGCCATGGAGCGGCTGCTGAGCAATGGGTTGGGAGCCCCAGTTCTGACTATTGGTCTGGCGGCGCTTGGAATCTGGCTGGCTGTAGCCGTCAGCTTTCCGCTTTCCTCCCACATTTCCACCGCGGCCGCCCCGCGCACCACGTACCCCGCCGCGCCCGCGCGCCGCCGCCACGCCTCCTCTTGGTCCGCGCCCGCCGCGGCCCGGCCCGGGCCCGACGCCGCGCTGCAAGAAGCCGGCCCGGCCTCGGGGCGCCCCGGCGCCGCCTCGACCTCTGACCGGCGAGGCTCCGCCCCTCGGGCCCCGGCCGCCGCCCCGCCCCCGGCCCGGGGCCTGGAAGTCGTCATAGCCGTAGTAGGGGTCGTCGTAGCCGCCGCGGTAGTTGTGGTAGTCGTAGCCGTAGTAGTCGTAGTAGTCCTCGTAGCCGTAGTAGTCCTGGGGGAAGCCGTAGCCCCCCCGGCCGCCGCGGCCCCGCCCCCTGGAGGGGGGGGGCATGTGGGGCTGCAGCGAGTAGTAGTAATAATCATCATACCTGCAGGAGGGAGACAGGGCAAAGGTCACATAGAGGACCAGTCAGCATGGTGAGCGCCACCTGCTGCTCAACCCGTCCTGACCAGAACCAGAACCAGTGGAGGTCCAGAGAAGGTTCTAAATGTCTCCAGCTCCTCTTCCTGTCATTTTGCATCAGGATGAACGGACCAATCAGATGTCTCCTTACTGAGCAGTTTAAAGTCTGTTTTCATTCAACTGTTTATAACCGTTTATTACTGTATAAAATACTGTTTATTACTGTTAATAACTGTTTATTACTGTCTGTTTCTAGAGTCTAAATGAGAAGCTGAAGACTCTTAGAGACTGACAGCAGGAACTCAGAACCGGACCAGGAGGTCTCAGATCACATGACCTGGGACCTGTCTAACATCTGGGACATGGTGGGCACTGCCTAACATTTGGGACCTGGTGGGACCTGTCTAATATCTGGGACCTGGTGGGACCTGTCTAATATCTGGGACCTGGTGGGACCTGTCTAACATCTGGGACATGGTGGGACCTGTCTAATATCTGGGACCTGGTGGGACCTGTCTAATATCTGGGACCTGGTGGGACCTGCCTAACATCTGGGACATGGTGGGACCTGTCTAATATGTGGGACCTGTCTTACATTTGGGACATGGTGGGACCTGTCTAATATCTGGGACCTGGTGGGACCTGTCTAACATCTGGGACATGGTGGGACCTGCCTAACATCTGGGACCTGGTGGGACCTGTCTAATATCTGGGACCTGGTGGGACCTGCCTAACATCTGGGACATGGTGGGACCTGTCTAATATGTGGGACATGGTGGGACCTGTCTAACATCTGGGACATGGTGGGACCTGTCTAACATCTGGGACATGGTGGGACCTGTCTAACATCTGGGACCTGGTGGGACCTGTCTAATATGTGGGACCTGTCTTACATTTGGGACCTGGTGGGACCTGTCTAACATCTGGGACATGGTGGGACCTGTCTAATATGTGGGACCTGTCTAACATCTGGGACATGGTGGGACCTGTCTTACATTTGGGACATGGTGGGCCCTATCTAACATCTGCGACCTGGTGGGACCTGTCTAACATCTGGGACATGGTGGGACCTGTCTAATATGTGGGACCTGTCTAACATCTGGGACATGGTGGGACCTGTCTAATATGTGGGACCTGTCTTACATTTGGGACTTGGCAGCTTGTCTCTGGGCTTTCCTCTCCTTCCTTTTCTGATCAGGCGGTTTGGCAAAAACTATTTCGATGGGCTCTCCCTCCAGCTCCGTCCCGTTCAGCTCCTCCAGCGCCTGCAGGAGGAGCAGAGTTTCATTCGGCTGTCCAGTCAGAGACGGGAAGCGTACGCCGGGTTGTGGCCGGTACCTTCACGGCTCCGTCCCGCTCCTCGAAGTGGACGAAGGCGTAGTCTTTGAGCTTCTTCACTCGCTCCAGCTTCCCAAACTGGCTGAAGGATTTCTCCAGGATCTCCTCTGTGACGCCATTGGCCAGGTTCCTCACAAACAGGACCTTCACCTGCAGAGACAACGTCCGGATCTTCAGTGTGTTCTTCCTGCCACTCAACTTTACAGCAGTATTCTTCGGACAACCTTTGCTTCAGCAGTGGTTTCTGTAAGTTTCAAGCTGCTTTGAGACCATTATGATTTGAATATTAACGTATAATAACCTGAAGCTGATGTAGGAAAACACCATAAGGAACATTTATTTCACCAGATGTTTAGTTTTTATGAACATAAATCAAATAAGGCTGTTGTAAACGAATATTTTAGTAATCGAGTCATCTATTGATTATTCTTACGATTAATCAGGTAATCGGATAAAAAAGATCAAATAAAACATTGGTAAATCTAACATACCAGTGTTACTGTCGCATATTAATATCAGTCCAATTTTTCACATTTGAGCTTCTCTAAGTTACTTTTTTCTGTAGTTTAGAAAATTAACCTGTAACAATAACAGCTCAGTTTCTAAGTTAACCTGAATAAAAGTTACACAAAAATCTGAACTTCTATTCATTGTAGTGATAAAGAGGCTCAGATAGCCTGTCTGTTGTGAGCAGGTTCTAATAAAAATGTCTTTTCTCCAGCTTTTGGTTCATCTTCAGTCAGTTTAACAGGTGAACTCTGACCTCGGCCAACATTTATAGCTTAGTGTTCATGTTAGCGACGGGATTTCACTCGTCACAGCGAATTTAGCTGTAGCTAATGTAGTTAGCTCCTGGTAGTGTTAACTGTAGCTAATGAAGTAACCAGCAGATCCAATCAGGTGAGCTCACGTCAGCAGGTTTCTGGTGTTTTTTGGGCCTCCTCAGCCTCCATCACTGCCTTCCTGCAGCTCCTGGTTGAATCCCATCTTCATCTCATCGAGTTCTGGGTTTCGACTCACCTTGGCCATAACTTCCGGGTCGGGGTCCTCGATGGGGTCGGCCCACTCCACCGTCACCAGGTTGCCCCAGACCTTGACCTTTCCGCTCATGAGCCGGCGACGGGCCTGCGCCGCCGTTTTGTGGTCTTCGTATTCCAGGAAGCAGAAACCGCGGTTCTTCTTCTTGTCGTCGGGTTGGTGGTAGAGGATGACATCACTGAGACCCTCTGAACGGACACAGCAGAGCTAGAGGTCAGGTCGGCCCGACCCGTCAGAACCGGCGCCAGGAGCGCTTCTTACCTGTGACTTTAGAAAACTCCTCCACGATCTGCTCCTTGGTTTTGCTCTTGGGAATGGAACCGACAAACAGCCTGTTGTTGGCCACAGATATGCAGACGCCGATGTGTTTGCCGGGCCGGATCTCAAAGTTATTGCACTGGAAGAGAGAGGAGAGGTTCTGGTACCGGGACCGGCTGGTCTGTGCGCGGCGTGCTGCCTGAGGCAGACCTACCAGCTTCACCGCCTCCTGGGCGGAGTCTTTGGCGCAGAAAGTGACGAAGGCGTAGCCGCGGTTCAGGCTGCTGAGCGGGTCCATCATCAGCCGCAGGTCCCAGATGGGCCCGGCCTTCTCGAAGAGAGGAACCAGCTCGTCTTCGAACAGATCGCGGGGAATCTTCCCCACGAAGATCTGCGGGGAGCGGCAGCCGTCAGGAGTGGGGCCGTTGCTAAGCAACAGCCTGCTGGCGGCGGGCCTACCTCGGTTCCCACCGTGGGCTGCGGCCCGGCGTAGACGGCGTCCGGTGGCGGGCCGCCGTACTTCCTCTGGCCCGTGGTGACGTCCAGCGTGTAGCCGGTTCTGTCCAGCAGCTCCCGGATCCGCGCCTCGTCTGGACCTTTGGAGGCCGGAGACACTTTGGTGCCCTGCTTCTCCCGCTGCCGGTACGTCTTCATCACCCCGCACAGGAAGGCACTTTTATTCTGGAGGAGCACAGACGGGTCAGATGCCGCTGCTGGCTCCGCCCCCTCGCCCAGGGAAACTCACCTGAACGTGGGACAGGTCGCTCTCCTTGAACTGGACCAGAACCTGCAGCGCCCCGTCTTCGTTGAACTCCTTCAGAGCCTCCAGGGCGCGCTCGTCCAGGTCGCTGTGAGCCACCAGGCCTGCAGGGTCAAAGGTCATCATCAGGTCAGGCTCCACTAACATTTTTTAGAACTTAAGTAGGTCAATTTGTAACTCGCCACATCAATCAGTGGACTGTAACAGTGGAGGTATGAAATACCGCCACCTGCAGGTGGGAGTTGGCATCACTGTACCTGAATGTTTTTGAACATTTGTTATGGAAATGCAGACAGTGTGTCGGTGATGTTTCCTCCTCCAGAGTAGCTGTGTGTGTGTGTGTGTGTGTGTGTGTGTGTGTGTGTGTCCTGACCTGCTACATAAAGCTCGTCCAGCTTCTCGGCTACTTTCTGCGACAGGCCGGCGTCCAGCAGAGCCTGGAAGTGTTCGGAGCGGGTCACCGTTGCCATGGTTTCCATGGTTTCCATGGTTTCCATGGGCTCCTCGGTGCCGTTCCCGTTCACGTGATCTGTGGCCAAATCTGCAGACATCTGGAACGAAGCAACGCAGAAACCCATCAGCTGTTCTGAGGGATTCAAACTGGTTCCTGTGTTTTAGGATCATGATTTGCTTGTTATTCATTTATTTATTTGTTATATTTAGACATTTTGAACTTATCACTCTTATATATTTTACAAACTTTGTGTTTATTACCTAAGATGGAGTAGCTTTCAGCAAATAAGCAATTCCCCCTCAGAGATTAATAAAGTCTATTCTATGATTTGATTCAGAAACAATTTTTCCAGTCAAACTGTCTAAAGATTCTGTTTAAATGACGAAACTGATGAGAGGAAAACGGCTCCATAAAGTTCCATCAGTTTATATTTAAACAATATGTGTTTACGCGTAGGCCTGTCGCAATAATCAATAAATGACATGATGAATCATGAGCTCAGTTTGCATTAGCATGACTTATTGTTTTCCTCTTCCTTCTGCTGCTTTGCTGAACCAAACCACAAAGTTCTGGAGAACCAGTTTCACCTAGAGGTCAAAGGTCAACCAACAGAAGGCCTGACTGTTGGCATAATGCTGGCAGGCCGTCCCATCAGACATTATGATGATAATAATAATAATATTTCATCCTTCACTTCTGGTTAGTGACGGAGAACTGCAGCAGATTTATGGCCTAATTAAAGGCCACCAGTCAGAATCACTTCAGTCCTCAACGTGGCTCAGAAATCTGACTTTTAGTTATTATTTCTAATAAAACATTCATCTAGCTGCAGCTGTGAGGTCAACATCTGGGAGGAAGAGCTGCTCCTCTTCATCAGGTGACCTCTGGGGCCGATCAGATCAGATCCAGACGTCAGGAAGCACAAAACGTTCAACAAGATAAAAACCCCACGTTATTAAAACCTACAGCTGGAAGAAAGACTAATAAGATAAAAAAACAGAAACAGTTTGACCTGAAGCTGATTGAAAACTTCACCTTTTCCTGCTGCCAAAACAAATGATTAATACAACCACCTGCCTCCAGCTGCTGCTAATCACATCATCATATCCACAACACCAGGCTGTTCGGACTGATTTACATGAAGATCAGCAGAAATCAATGAAAATACTCCAATATTTACTTGTTTTCATGCATCAAAAATAACTGATCAATGTGCTGCGCTTCACTTCATGGACAAACTTGTTTCATGTTAAAGAAGCGTGTCTTCATGTTTCATACTGTAAAGTTTTTTCTAGTTTTTATTAGTGAAAATGTAGAAAATAAGAGTAAGTAAGGTTATTATTACAAGTAACTAAACTGATATGCATACTAAGTACTAAAAGGCAGAAACTTCAAAGATCACAGAAGGTTTGTTGACACAAATTATCCCCAAACTTTTGTTGTCTTTCTATGTTGCAGCCATATGCCATTTAACCTATAAACCTGATCGTAGTGTCTTAAAGGATATTTTATTTATTGACCAATTCATTTGACAAACATTTAATCTGACTTTTGATAAAAAAAAACTGTTTTAATATGAAAATGACAGGCTGACTTTTTAATCCAGAAACCTGTTTTTAGTGATATCAGGAAGCTTCATTCTGTAAATTCTTGTTCTGTTGTTGTTTTCAGTCAAATTAAAGTCAGAGTTCAGTCAGGATCCCGTTCCAGTGAAAGCAGCAGGATTGCTGTTCAGCATTTTCACAAACAGATCATATTTCCTCAGGTTTACATCTTGTTATTTTGGAACTGATTCAACTTAAAAGCGAAGTCTCCATGACGACAGTATCAGATCACCTGGATTATTTACCGCTGCTCCTAACTGGCCAATCAGAGATCACCTCTGGAAGTGTGCTCTGAATAAATGGACTGTTGGCGCCACCGTCCTGTTTATAATGTTAGAAACTGAGCTGTCAGTTCATTAAATGTGTTCTCTGCACATGATAACTGAAGCCGAACGTGTTCAACACAGAAACCAACATATATCTATGCTCTGCCAACAGTTATAAACATTTATAGCAGATAAACTGAGCGCCGGAGCAGCCTGCAGGTTCCTCTCACACGCTGTTAGCCGGAGTTAGCCGGCAGCGCAGGCTTCTGCAGGCTGCAGGCCTCAGCGTTACAAGCAAACATCTTCATCTCCTCTTCATTACCTCATTATAATGAGCTTTTATGTAGCTGAAGTAACCTCATGTTCTCTGGCAGTGTCACGTTACTAGAATGGAACCGTTTCACCGCTTCAAAATGCCGGTTAGCCATCAGCAGAGGCCGGAGCGAACAGCATCTAACACCGGCTCTAGCTTAACACCCCACCCTCCAAAAAGCAAGCCTTTCCGGGTACATACCATGCGGATCTAACGTTGAATGCACGATGCTGACCCGCTGTGGTGATAGTGGTCCGAATTAGGGAGGAATACTGACCCCGGTGATGTTCACTTGGTTTCCTTTTTTCACCCCGGGTTAGAAAATGGCGGCGAGGTAAAGTCCCGAGGTTCGCTTCTTCCCTTTTAGAGAAACAGGGTTTCTGAGGGGGGGATTCAGGGGCTGCTCCGGTTTCATTCATCTGGGTTACGGCGGGAAACGGAGCCGGTAATAACTCTGACATCACTGTAAATCCCAGTTAATGTAGTAATAACACACTAACACATAGTTAATGTATAACTCCTGCTGTAATAAAGGACGGTAACATGACTTAATGGTTATAATAAGGTCAAAACGCAGTAATGCACCACAAATTACCCGCCAAATGGTAATAACAAAGCACAACACAGTAATAAAGTTACAGACAATAATAATTCAGTGAAGATAGTCAGAGATCCCATAACGGATTCCAATTCACCCCAATCCTTCCAGTAATATAGACAGACTCAAAGTCAGCTTAATCTGTTCCAATTTTCCTAGGCAAGTTTATCAAGTATTTGACATTGCAGAAGTTCCTCATACCAAAATATGTGAAGAAACATTAACTTTTGAATGTTTTTCTCACTTATTATTATTATTATTATTATTCAGTACTTATTACATTCATATTGTGCCTTGCTACTTTAATCAGGCATGAGTTCTTTTCTGGTCAGAAACTTTTCCATTTCACTCTGCTACACAATCAGCAAAGCAGCCTGACAGCTAATAAGAAAGATATGAGCATGGAAAATAACATTCCAATGTTATTTTAACTTCTATTTTACATTAATGATAAAAAAACAGGTTAAATTTGATGATAAATATTATAATTATGATACAAAATATTATTATAGTAAATTTTTATGTTTTTTCTCTCATCTTCCCTCCATCTTTCTGAGCCCCTTATCTCCCCCGGTGCTTTTATCACTGTTTTCTTGTGTTGGTTAATACTTTAATGCACCATTCATTGCTTTCCATTAGCACAGTCTGCTGGAAACTGCTTCTGAAAATATTTTTGGTGAAACCAACAGTTTTCTAACTTTTAAACAACTTCATGAGAGGATCGGTAGGAAAGACATGACCATCTCTATCTGAGGGCTCCACAAGATGTTACCACCAGTGCCTAGCTTAACTTTTGAAAGTGAAAGCTAGAAAACAAAAAACCCTGTGACAGGAGTCAGGAGGAAGGACAAGTTATCTGTATTTTATCATTTTAATGATTAGTCCATGAACAATTCATGACTGTCACTTTAAAAAAAAATGATTTATTTTATTTTGACTCAATGTATTTTACTTTGTGATTTTTAGTATTATTATTATTATCATTATTTTTATTATTATTATTATTATTATTATTTTGGTTTAATTTAAGCTAGTTTTGTTTGTACTGACAAGCTGACAAGAAGCTCCGCAGCTCTGTACGTCACTTCCTGTTTCTCATCAGGGGCGTACCTTATATGCATTGTTGGACGCTCATTGGTTGAGCGCGAAATTTCAAACGTAACAGGAACAGAGGCAGCAACAGGAATTGTTATTGTAGTTAAAGTGCTTATAACAATTAGAAATTTACACAGTAATATAATCTCTATTTATCCATAAGGTGAATATATTAATAGTGAGCCAAGTTTTAGCCCGAGCTGAGATGGATATCGCTTCGTATTTACGGTATAAACGTTAGCCCGAGTTAGCCTCCTGTAGCTAATACCAGTTATTAGCTATATTTTGGACGCTGGGCTTTCCTCCTTAACGTTGTCTCCATATTTCCCCTTATTTAGGTGTTTTGAAGAAAGTTTGGCCTCCTACAGCGGAGACGACCCGCTGGATCCGTGGGACAGGTAAATCGTTCCGCTAATTCTGCTGTTTTAATCCGAACCGAGGTAGATTAGAATTTAAGACATATAAATGAGCTTGAGTTCAAAATCAAATTGTCTTCAGTTTTGAATAATACCATTTTGTCTGTTCTGATGAGTTAATTCAGCCGCTAAGAAGTCTCCTCTGATTTTTGTGGAACAATTTGAAATCTTGACAGCTTTAACCAAGAGGTGGATATAAAATGGGTTTTAGAAACTGGAAAAGATGTAACAAATTTCTGAAAAATAATTATTTTATTTATCATATAGGACATTTTTCTTTATTTCAGTGAAGGTTTTGAGGTAGCCCTGATTTTAATTCAGTCTTGAACATATTTATAGAAACGGACACATCCATGAAATCTCAACAACAAAAACACAAAATGAAACCAAAAATATAACCCAATTTCAATATAATAATGCAAGTTTGTTCTCTCAGAAGCCAATAAACTTTAATTTTGTAATGACCGCTCAACAGTAGAAATGGAAGACATTTTAAATAACCAAAATAAAACACAATAACCTAAACCAGAAATAAAACCACATCCAGCCAAACCACAAATAAAATGGATTATGATGTCTCTGGGGAAAATTGTATTAGAAAATATTAATCATCTGAGTTGAAATGAAGCTCATGTTAATTTATCAAGCAATTAACTCATTGTTTGTTGCTACAGGCTAAGGAAGTTCAAATGACATTACAAGTTCACATAAATACAGTAAAGAATGCGAAGAAGACTAATGAATACATACAAATTCAGTTGAACAAAATATTTGCCTGCTGCCCCAGAGAAACGTTGCTTGCTTTGTTTTTGACTTTTCTGTTCCTGTAGGTTTGTGGACTTCCTGGAGCAGAGGCAGCCAGCAGGGGGCAGCAGTGAGATGTCGCTGGTGTTTGACGCGCTGGTCCAGAGATTCCTCAACGTGGATCAATATGCCAACGACGTCCGCTACGTCAACTACTGCATCAGATGTGTAAGTCAGACTCGTTGTTCCGGCGCTGAGCAGCAGGACCGAACCGCTCATCCTGATTGGTTCGAGTTTCTTAGAGCTAACTAGAACTAGTTACAGCTAGTTTCCTCAAACAGCGAGAGTGTCCTTTAAGTTTACTGATGGAGAAACATGGAGGTGTGATTTGGTGAGTTTTAGGTTAGCTTGGTGAATCTGAATGTTTTCATTAAAATCCAACCAGAAGTTTATTAATCAGAATTGATTCATCCTTACTTAATTAGCTCCTTTCTTTCTTGGTTCCATACTTCATTCCTTCTTTCCTTCCTTGTTTGTATTTTCTTTTAAATCTTGTAAAGCACTTTGTATTGCCTTGTTGCTGAAAATATGCGATAAAAACAAGATTACCTTTACCTTTTTACCTTACTTCTTTGTTCCACCCTTGCTTCCTTGTTTCCTTCCTTCCTTCTTTAGTATCTCAGTCTTCTGCAGATTTAATTGAATCAGGTTTTCAGTGATGAAGGTCTGGTACTGTTGTCATCCCTGACGCTGGAAGCTGCGTTGCATTGCTCAGGTTTCCATGGAAACCGTGTCTTCCAGGCCAGTTACTGCGCGGACCCCGCCACCCTGTACGCTCACGTCTTCAGTCGCGGCGTCGGCAGCAGGACGGCGGCTCTGTACCTGGCCTGGGCTCGGCACTTTGAGCAGAAGGGAATGAAGGATCAGGCTGACGCCGTTTACCTGAAGGCTCTGGAGAACCAGGCGCAGCCGGCGGACACGCTGCTCCATGAGTACAGGTGAGTACAGCTAACCCGCTAAACCAACAGTGTTTGTAGAAGAAGCTAATGCTAAAGCGCTACCAACATGGCATTAAGGGAAGCTAATGCTAAAGCGCTACCAACATGGCATTAAGGGAAGCTAATGCTAAAGCGCTACTAACATGGCATTAAGGGAAGCTAATGCTAAAGCGCTACCAACATGGCATTAAGGGAAGCTAATGCTAAAGCGCTACCAACATGGCATTAAGGGAAGCTAATGCTAAAGCGCTACCAACATGGCATTAAGGGAAGCTAATGCTAAAGCGCTACCCTTAAAAGGCATATTTCCTTTAAAGACTACAAGTCTTGAGCACAAATTTAATTTTAAGCTGAAAATTAGTTCTGCTGTTAGCATATTAGCAGATTAGCGGAGGTTTGGCGAGTGTAGTTTATGCTGATTGTGAAGTGTGACCTGCAGGCAGTTCCAGAGCAGAACCAGAACCGAGCCTCCAGCGTCGGGTGAGAGTCTGTCGACCCGATTCTCTCATGATACCATGTTGGATCAGCTGCTGATTCTTCCTGTGTTTCATTGGACAGGAGCCCGAGTCCCTCTGCAGAACTCCCAGCTGACCAATCAGATGTCTCCCCAGAAAAAGGTTCCGGTCTGTTACGTTTTGCAACTGTTGCACCAGTATGACCCACTAAACCTCTGGTTCTGTCCAGGCCGCCGCTGGCTCTCCATCCAAACTGCCTCTGAGAAGAACCGTCACGACGTAAGTCCTCTGAGCTCGTTAGTCCTCTGAGCTCGTTAGTCCTCTGAGCTCGTTAGTCCTCTGAGCTCGTTAGTCCTGGTCTTAACGAGGTGTCCGCTCACCTGTGGTGCTGTCCGCAGCGCGTCCCGTGCCGAGACGTCGGGGATGCAACGTCCCAGTCAGGATGCCGCTGCCCGGACGGTCTCCGAGTACAGCGAGGACGCGTTGGTCCACGACGGCACCGAGTTCTGCTTCGAAGAGGTCCGGGCCGAGAAATACTTCAGGAAGATCCGGGAGAGGCAGGAGCGGGAGCGGAGGGAGAACAGTAAGAACCCGGTTCTCCCTGAGACGGGAAGCGACCCGGTTCTCCCTGAGACAGGAAGTGACCCGTTCTGGTGTTGTCCTTGCAGTGCAGCGGCAGCTGTGGCAGCAGGAGCAGGAGGTGCAGAGGCTGCAGAGCATGCTGCAGCAGGTCAACCAGGGCCTGGAGGCCTGCGGAGGATCTCACTGCGCAACGCTGCAGGTCACCATGGAGACGGAGCAATGGCCGCCTTTCTGTCCTTCTTTCTCTCTGCCTTCTATTCCGTCCTCTCTCTGTCTCATCATGTGACCTTTGATCCAGGTAACCCGGTGATGTTTCCCCTCCAGGCCTCCATCTTCTCCTCCTCCTCTCGTTCCCGTCGCTCCGTCGGCCTGAGGCTTCACTCCGACCTCAGCCTGATCCAGGAGGCTGCCGGTACCGGTTCTGGTTCTGAGGCGACCCGCCCACCCCCGGTCCTGTCCGACTGCAGCGGCGCAGCAGAACCTCAGGCTCCCGGGTCATCAGCCCAGAGGAACCCAGACGAGCTCGGCGAGGCGCCGCTGTGAGTACCTGACGACCTCCGGAGGGGAAACTCACACGACTTCCTTAAACTCTCTGACCCTCCATATTTCCCATCAGGCATTGCGGTCTGGTACCAGAACCTGAGCAGAAGCTGGATGGTGAGTCTTCATTGCCCTCCTCCTTCTTCCTGCTCTTCATCCTCACCTCATCTTCTTCATCGTTCCAGTGTCTCAGGGAGGAGCAGCCAACTTCTCCCACGTCACGCCCAACTCCTCTCTGGGCTTCGTCCAGGCCACGCCCTCCAGGGCCCTGCCGTCGCCCACCGTCAACACGCGGGAGGCCCTGGGTGAGAGCCCACTCCTGCTGTCCTGGTTCTGGTTCTGACCCTGTTCTCTCTAGGCGTCATCATGTTCTGGTTCTGACCCGGTTCTCTCTAGGCGTTATCATGGACATGTTCCAGGCTCCGACCTTCCTGGACGAGCCGTTCCAGGGAGCCTCTGAGCCCGACCCGGACCTGGAGACTGGCGGTAAATGTTCTGGATCTGTAGAACTGCAGGCTGGTTCTGGTTAGCCGGGTTCTGACCCGTTCTCTCCTTCCCTGGTCACAGTGGTCCCGCTGGTACCGGAGCCGCCGGCCTCCGCCCCGTTCACCATCTTCCAGGACTATGAAGACAAAGAGAACGGCAGGTAAACCTTCCTCCTCTTCCTCATCATCAGAGGTTCCTGGAGCCTCCTTAAAGAGACGGTAACATCCTTGTTCCCTTCCTTACTTCCTTTCCTTCTGCTTTTCTTTCTGTTTTTATCTTTTTTGTTCTTGATTTTCTTCCTCCATCTTTGATCTTTCTCTGCAGCTGGAACGACTCTTGCTCCTCCTGTTTCAGTTTTGGACATTTATCATCTGTAACCATGGTAACACATGGACTGATTTGATGTTTTTGTTTCCTTCAGCGCCACGGTTCCGTTTGAGCGGTCCAAACCGGCCAGGGCTCTGACAGAACTCAGTGGGCCGAGGGCGGACAGACCCAACGTGAGTTTCGGACGGTTGTTAGGAATCTCCAGTGGTTCTGGTCCAGCTGGTGCTGGCGGTTGTCGGGCTGAATCCCTGTCCGTGTCCACCAGGAGACGCCGTCGGAGCTGATCCCAGACGAGAGCACCATGTGGGGCGCGCGCTACAACTCGCTGGCCGCCTGCCCCAACAGCACCACCGACTTCGCCCCGCTGGCCCAGTTCGTCTCCACGCCGTTCGCTCACAAAACGCCGTTCAGCGGCTGCTTCTTCCTGGCTGAAGGTACGGGCAGAGGCTCCGCCTCCTCCGCCGCCTCCATGATGCTTCACTGGATGAGGTTCTGATTCTGATGTTCCTGCAGAGAATAACGGAGACGGCGATGACGAAAACGTCTTCATCAGACGACAGACGAAAAAGCTCAGGTGAGCCGACTTCAGGCCAGCATGGGGTCACAACTGATTCAGTCACTAATTCTAATGGACTGAACTGATGAAACGCTTTACAGTCACATTCATTCATTCGCACTCAAACACTCACACATTCATACGCCGACCCCAGATCGGTAGGCAGTTTGGGGTTGAGTCCCTTGGTGACTTGAGGCTGGAATCGAACCTTCAACCTTCCGATTGACTGAAGGGGCCACAGTCGGCCCTTCTTTCAAAGAGTCGCTACATTAGTTGCTTTTTTTTTTTCGAAATAGTCGGTGGATTTGTTGTTACTCACCTGTTTTCAAAAACAAGTTACTAGATTTATCACGAGTCACTTTTTTTTAGAAGTAGGTAGTTGTCATATGCCTCTTTTTAATTTTTTTAGGTTTCTAGATTTGTCACTAAATTTGCTAAATATGTCAACAAAGTTGCTAAGTTGGTGTCTGTACTTCACCTTGGCCTGTCCACCACCCTGCTTGGCTGTTTTTTCAGAGTTTACCTGTTCACAGGTGAAAGTATTCTGACTGTAGGCGTTGTACCAAGTTTCACCACATGGTGGCGGTGCACGAGCAATAAAGTGTCTAATGCCAGGTTGCTAGAATCAAACAAGCGCATGAATATGATTCACAGACAGTTTTTATCAGCTAATATTTGTTCTTCCACCAACCAGTCGTATGTAGTCGATGTTTTGAGAGACAAAATAACTATCCTGTTTTGTTAGCATTTTGGCGCTAGCATGCTAGTTGCTTCTCTAGCTTAGCAGCTACGTGAAATAAAGAAGCAGTGTATTATTGGTATGAAGTGATTGGTTGGTTCTCCCTCAGCCCCATCATGGAGCAGAGTCCAGCTGATGACGCGGCGGCGGCTGGCGCTCCGCTGCTGCCGCCCTCGGCGCGGCAGGGGACCATCATGGCCGACGGCTTCGCCTCCTCCTGCCTCAGCATGACGCAGCCGCCGCCGCCCGCCCTGCTCTCCTTCAGGGACCAGACGCTCTGCCCGGCCGAGGCCTCCGGGGCCGCCGGCTGGGAGACGAACGCCAGCCCTCCGCAGAACCCGCTCAGGCCTATCAGAGAACCGTTTCAGATCCTGGAGGACCCAGAGAGGCCCGGCAGCCCAGAACCGGACCAGAACCGGCTCGGTGACGTTCCCATGAGCCCGCAGTGCGCCCCCAAGGCCTCAGCAGAGCCGGACCTGGACGCCTTCCTGAGTCCCTGCCGACCCGGTTCGGCCTGCACCGCCAGAACCCGGGACGTCCCCATGAGCCCGGCGGCGCCCGACGACCTCCAGCTGGTGTCCGACCCCTGGGACCCCGACCGGATCTCTGAGCTGCTGTCCCGGCTCCACCCACCGCTGACCTCTCACCCCTGCTGCTACAGCTGGCCCTGCGCCGTCCCCAGCATCGGCCCCAAGAAGACCCTCAGCATGGGTAGGACCAGCGGGGTCAGAGGTCACAGCCTGAACGCTCACATAACAAACTTTAATGAGTCAAACCAACATAAGTAGCAAATAAACAGCTGAAAAGTGTGGCATGCACCTGAATTCACACCCTGATGTTTTTAGGGTGAAAGAGTTCCTGCTGATTTGGTCTGATCTGGTTGGCTCACACCTAACACGGCGGTGGCAGCATCATGCTGTGGGAAGAATGATGGAGCTAAAACCAGGATATTATGGTTTAGATCAAAGCAGAATGGCCTAGTCAAAGATCTGATTTTGACTAAGAATTTGCAGAAGGACATGAAAGCTCAGTCTAACTGAGCCACAGATGATATAAACCCGCTCCACACTTTTCAGATTTTTAGCAGTAAATTGTTAAACAACGTTTTAATTTCCAGCTGACAGAAAATCAGTTAAACTGATAAACAGGGGAGATGTGGAAACTTTGAGTAGGACCTTCTCAGACGTCCTGCTGTCTCTCGTCCTGCAGGATCGTCGTCCCTCAGGGTGGACGCCGTCCTCGGGCAGGGAGCCTTCGCCACGGTCTTCCAGGCCACCGACCCCGCGACCTCCGACAGGATGGTGCTGAAGGTCAGGAGGGGGGGGCGCCGCAACACTTCCTGCTCTCCTTCCCTCTGTCCTTGCTTTGCTTCCTTCTTTAGCTCATATTAGCTTTACTCACTTCCTTTTATTTCCTCCTTTCTATGTCATCACTTCCTGTCTTCCTCAGGTGCAGAAACCGGCCAATCCCTGGGAGTTTTACATCAACACCTGTCTAGACGCCCGCCTGCCTCCTTCTGTGCGCCACCTGTTTGGCAGCATCCGCTCCGCTCACCTGTTCCTGGACGGCAGCATCATGCTGGGGGAGCTGCACAACTACGGCACCCTGCTGGTGCGTCCCGCCCCACGTGCTGCCCCAGCTACAGTTGTTTTCCTGCGGTAACGTTCCGTGTCGCCTCGGTAACGCTCCGTGTCGCCTCGGTAACGCTCCGTGTCGCCTCGATAACGCTCCGTGTCGCCTTGGTAACGCTCCGTGTCGCCTCGGTAAACGCTCCGTGTGGCTGTGGTAACGCTCCGTGTCGCCTCGGTAACGCTCCGTGTCGCCTCGGTAACGTTCCGTGTCGCCTCGGTAAACGCTCCGTGTCGCCTCGGTAACGCTCCGTGTCGCCTCGGTAACGTTCCGTGTCGCCTCGGTAACGCTCCGTGTCGCCTCGGTAACGTTCCGTGTCGCCTCGGTAACGTTCCGTGTCGCCTCGGTAAACGCTCCGTGTCGCCTCGGTAACGCTCCGTGTCGCCTCGGTAACGTTCCGTGTCGCCTCGGTAACGCTCCGTGTCGCCTCGGTAAACGCTCCATGTGGCTGTGGTAACGTTCCGTGTCGCCTCGGTAACGCTCCGTGTCGCCTCGGTAACGTTCCGTGTCGCCTCGGTAACGCTCCGTGTCGCCTCGGTAACGCTCCGTGTCGCCTCGGTAACGTTCCGTGTGGCCTCAGTAACGTTCCGTGTGGCTGTGGTAACGCTCCGTGTCGCCTCAGTAACGTTCCGTGTGGCTGTGGTAACGTTCCGTGTGGCCTCAGTAACGTTCCGTGTGGCTGTGGTAACGTTCCGTGTGGCCTCAGTAACGTTCCGTGTGGCTGTGGTAACGTTCCGTGTCGCCTCAGTAACGTTCCGTGTGGCTGTGGTAACGTTCCGTGTCGCCTCAGTAACGTTCCGTGTCGCCTCAGTAACGTTCCGTGTCGCCTCGGTAACGTTCCGTGTCGCCTCAGTAACGTTCCGTGTCGCCTCGGTAACGCTCCGTGTCGCCTCGGTAACGCTCTCTGTATTTGTTTTCTCGCCGCAGAACGCCGTTAACCTGTTCCGGGCGCAGAGCGACAGGGTGATGCCGCCGCCCCTCGTGCTTCACTTCGCCATCTGCATCCTGCACACCGTGGAGCAGCTGCACGCCGCGCATATCGTCCACGCCGACATCAAACCTGACAACTTTCTGCTTGGAGAGAGGTGGGTCCGTCTGCTTGTTCTGGTTCTGGTTCCGGCCTGTCTGACGCCGTCGTCCCGCCCCTCCAGGTTCCTGGAGAACCGGAGCTTCGACGCGGACGGTGTGGACCACGGCCTCGTCCTCATCGATCTGGGTCAGAGCATCGACATGGCGCTGTTCCCAGAATGCACTGCGTTCACCGCCAGGTGTCTGACATCCGGCTTCCAGTGCACAGAGATGCTGAGCGGGAAACCCTGGAGCTACCAGGTAGAGGGGCGGGGCTTGGAGAGGGGGGGCGGGGCTTGGAGAGGGGCGGGGCTTGGAGATGGGGGGGCTTGGAGAGGGGGGCGGGGCTTGGAGGGGGCGGTGCTTGGAGAGGGGCGGGGCTTGGAGATGGGGGGGCTTGGAGAGGGGCGGGGCTTCGGTTGGACTCTGGGCCTGCCAGTAACAAACTAAAGGAGATTTATTAAAAATCGAATTAATCAGTAATAAGAAATTAATGAAAAGTAAAAGTCAGAACTGGATGAACAAAATATATATATAAAAAATTTTATATTTATTTTTTTAGTTTCATTTATTCTCATATTTATTTATTGTTCTATTTCATTATTAGGTTTTATTTAATTATAATATTGCTACAGTTAGGTTTGGTAAAACTTTCTCCATCAATTTATTTAGTATATTTATTATATGCATTTACATTATTATTTATATTTATTGATCATTTTAATCTTTAATTAGTTAACATTCATTTTGTATTTCATCACTTATTGATGGGTTGGTAAATGTTTCAGTTTGTACTCATTTATTTATTAATGTAAAAAAATGTATGTATTCCTTAATAATTAATACTTTTATTTCTTAATATAATTATATGTTAATGAAACTGGACACATCTGATCTAGGGCTGTTTTAAACGAATATTTTAGTAATCGAGTAATCTATCGATTATTCTTACGATTAATCGAGTAATCGGATAAAAAAAAATTATAAAATGAAATATTGGTAAATCTGGCATAATACCGGTGTTACTATCAGATATCAATATCAGTCCAATTTTTCATATTTGGCATCCCTAACAGTTGCTTTTTTGTAGTTTAGAAAACTAACCTGTAACAATAATAGCTCACTTTCTAAGTTAACCAGAAGAAAAGTTATAGAAAAATCTGAAATTATATTGAATTTAACAAAGAGGCAGGCTCACAAATATGCTTATAAAAATGTCTACAATCCAGCTTTTAGTTTATGTATTCATCTTCAGTGAGTTTAATAGATTAATTAAACTCACCTTGCCACCTAACCTGTCACGCTTTGGGTTTGAAAATACGGGAAATGCCGCCTGGAGTGGGAGGAGAGGGCGAATGAACGAACATGGGGTGGAGGGGAGGAAATAGACCAGCGGACTGACGAACCGTTAGACCGGGGGACGAACACGGGGGGAAGCAATACGGGATATTTACGACACCTTCACTGGTCACACTCAGAAACTCATCTACCAGCCATGTACGATGCGCTCCGCCACCCGTTTCTTCAGACCGGGATATGAAATTTATTGTGCGGTTCGTCGGTAAAGCTACATTTACACGGTAAGCATCAGCTACTCAGCCGCCCGCCCTGTTCAGGCTATCCGCTCACCTCAGCGCTCTTCCCGCCGTTCGCTTTCAACCAGCAGCCCCGGAGGAGAAATGCTGCCGTACTCCAGGCATCACCCCCAGTCATTTTAAGGATGCTTATTGGTTCCCCAAAAACGATAAAAAGTCGGGCATTATCATCAATCAATAAAATCCCCACGGGCCAATCTTGAAGATTGGACTTTATGCCGCTGAGACTTAGCTCTTGTCAACAACTCAGAGGCGGAAGTGAGAGCTCCGCGCAACGCAAATGAAGTCCCGGCCGGAACACGGTGCGCTAACTAATAAAACATAAATTAACGAAGCTTCGAGGCAGGTAAATTTTCCTCGAGGAATTTTAGTAATCAAGGTACTCGAATCATTCGAGGAATCGTTTCAGCCCTAATCTGATCACATTTCTATAATAATGCTTTAAAGTGATGAATCCACGGCACCGATTGGCTGAGCTGTGGCGGTCCGACCAATCAGAAGCAGAGCTTCCATGTTGAACAGCCAATGAGTGAAAGGCAGTCTGAGATGAACCAGTCAGAGAAAAGTTTGATCTTTGACCCTCAGAATGATTTCTGAACTCCATTAAAAAGTCAAAGCTGAATTATTGGCTGCAGATTAATTCTGGATCAGAGTGAACTCTGGGTTCAGGTCATCAGAACCACCAGAACCCGGACCAGGGTGTGAATACAAATCTGCTCTGTTTCCAGACGGATTACTTTGGGATTGCGGGAACCGTCTACTGCCTGCTGTTTGGGACCTACATGCAGGTCGTTAACGAGGGCGGCGTCTGGCAGACCAACGGCATCTTCAGACGGTAACCCGATCAACCACCGGTCCCTCTGGATCCGGCCCGGTTCTCCCCCTAACCGCCTCCTCTCCCTCCAGGAAACCCCACGCCGACCTGTGGCTGGACTTCTTCCACACGCTGCTCAACGTGCCGGACTGCGGCGCTCTGCCCAGCCTGCAGGGCCTCCGGCGCCGGCTGGCCGCCGTCCTGCAGCAGCACTACAGCAGCAAGCTAGCTACGTTAAAGAGTCGCCTGGTGGTGCAGCTGCTGGAGAACCACCGGGCCCGCAGGTGATCCTGTGGAGAACCACTGGACCACACAGACTGGTTTCAGTTCATCACATCATCTGTAAATATATTATTTTTTATGGGCTTCATTTTGTAGAGCTGTGAAGTGATTCTTATGTTAACAATAAAATGTGTTGGAGTCTTGTTGATTTTTGTGTTTCTGCTTCAAACGGACCTGAGTGGCAGCATATTGTCCCAATCCAGTTAAAATCGCAGAGGGAGACGTTTCAGGATTTCAGTTCTGATGGTTCTGGATCATAAAAAAACAAGATGATTGTAATATTTTAGCTCAGTGTGTCTCCACCTGGTCCTCAGCCCCCCTGCTCTGCATGTTCTAGATGAGCCTCTGTTCCAGAACAGCTGATCAAATGACTGCAGGACCATCAGGAGCTGCAGATCCTGTTAATCACCCAGAGATGCAATTCAGGTGGCAGAAGGGAAACACCTGAAACATGGAGGACAGGGAGGCTGAGGACCAGGATGGAGAAACTCTGAGTTAGCAGATCAGCAAAAAAAGCTACACCAGGGGTGGGGGGCAGGGGCAACTCCAGACCTGGAGGGTCTCCTGTAACTTATAGCTGTTGGATCCAGGTGTGTTGGACCAGGGAGACATTAAAAGCTGCAGGACTTCGGACCTCCAGGACCAGGACTGCCCACCCCTGATGTAGCTCCTTCTAATTACTATGTTGCTTTAGCTTTAACTAATTACCATGATACAGCATTTTAGTGATCACTACTACTAAAACTAATTTGGTTTAGCTGCTGGCGAACAAACATTTTTAGAATTTCGTAGCACATTAATGACTAGCACATAAATATTGAATTTGTTCATATCTTGTTCTGAGGCCTTTTCTTATGATTACAAGCTTTGGATCTCATAGTTGAGGTAACGCCTGTTATTTTTTGTGCGTATGCCATGCACTTCTGTATGTTTTCTACTGTTTATTTTGTTCCTGTATGTTTACTGTGGAGAGGAAATGGAAATGTGTTGTGAATGTCAAAATAAAAGCATGAATTTAAATGTCTAACCAAAGAATTCTGAACAGACAAGAATCAAACTTTATTGAACTAAGTTTACAAATCAGCCAAGTAAATTAGCGCTTTAGAATTTATCTGGAAAAATAATTTAAGTGGAGCTAAATGTTTTCAAAGTTAGCCAAAGTGCTAATTAAAGGATTAGTGGGAGTGCTCACCACTTATTGTTTTGTTAAATTTGGAACTTTTGAGAAATATTTGTATATCTATCTGTCTCTATGTTTTATAAAATGCTGCATTTTATATCCAACATTTCCCCTTTTTCTATCAAAAATCTTTCGTTCACCTGCCGCCCTAATGATAAATGCAGAGCCTCATCTTCTTCTACAACACCGCCAACTGAAGCGCTGATCCCTCTGATGCTCAGTGCTGCCACCTCATGGGGACACCAGGTTACTGCAACTGAAGGAACCGGTGTTCCGTTTGCTCTGGCGCGTTTCTGCAGGTTGAAACCCGGCCTGAGTTTCATGTTGGTCTGGTTTCGTGTCTGGGCTCGTCCTGGGCCTGAAGCATGATGGGACGGTCGTTTTGCCCCGAAACGCTCCGCTGAGCGGCTGAGGTGAGATGCGGGTGAAACCTCAGACCCAGAAACCAGAAGGTTCCTCCTGAATGCTGGGGTCAGGTTCTGTTCAGGAAACCTAAAAAGTTCAACGATGTGATTTTATTTCTGCTTGTTCATCTTATAAAACGTGAAATATCAGGTTATTGTTTCTGCTTTGAGTGGTTGAACATGTTTCAGAATGTTTCACTTGACTAGGCTAGCTAATATTTAGGGGAAGCTAAATAAAGAGCGACATGGTAATTGGTTACGTGAATGCTAAAGTGCGTTCACTTGTTCACATGTTAGCTTCTAACTTTAATGTTAGATGCTAATATTAAAGTGCTGTACAAACATGATATTTACCAGAAGCTAAAAAGCTACAGTACTAATTTCAATTCAAATTATATCTCCCCTTTAAAGACTACAACTTAAATTTTAACATTTATAATTTGCTAATAATTTCTAAAGCCCTCAGATATTGTTCTGTCTTGTTCTTTTCTCTGTTTTATTTTGTTTCCTGTTTTAAATAAAGGCATTAGAGGGAAGAGAAAGAAGTCAGAGTAAAGACTTTAAAAATGTTTGAAAAATATTGGAATATTTGTCTTGATATTTTAGAAAAATATTGTGTATGAATGAGAAACATCTCCATCAGAAACTTTGTTTCCTAACAAAAAGGTGAGATTTTGTAAGAAAAATACGTTTTGTTTGAAAAATGGTCTTACATGCAATGCTTTCTAAATTCTAGTGTAGTAAAGATAAATCATTAAATGAGAAATGTTTTTGTGGAATTGAGACCATTAAATAAGGCTTTTATTCTGAAATTTTACCTGTTATGTAGGAATTTGGATTTGATTTAAAACAACTTTATGTTTTATCAGAATTGATCCAAATTCAGGTGCAAATGTTTTCTTAAAATGTAAAATTAAAATTTATTAGCATATTTAAAATTTTGAGATATTTATTTAACATATTTTAACTTAAACTCAAACCGATATAGTTTTGTATATTTATTTTGAAAGATTTTTCTGTTTTTGCACAGTCTGTGTGTCTGGTCGTTTTCCCGGCGCTCCACATTCCTGCAGCACCTGAAGGCACCTGTGCCAGTTTCAACATGTGAGGAAATGATCAGAGCAGCGCCTGAAGGCATCGTGAAGGAGGATCATCATCAGTCATGGCGGGCAGAGGACTGTCGGACGACGCTGCGTCCGCCGCCTGCTCCGATGGACCCGCCGTCACCAAGGTAACGGGCGCAGCGCGTCATTTCTGCCGGGCTGGAGACCCGGGAACACGCAGCCAGGTTTCATCGCTCAGGCTTTAATGCAGGCAGACGGATTCAGACTCTTCTGGTTTTTTATTTTGTTTTATCAAATCAGGTGTCTGTTACTGGACCCAGTCAGCCGATCGAACAGAGCTCTCTCAGTTTGATGGTATCTGGGATGTTTGCAGCAACATGTTTGCTGAGAAGCCGAGCATAAAGACGGAGTTTCTGTTACCAAAGTTTTCCTTTCAGAGGGAAGCACAGGAAGAGCAGCGATCCGGCTTTATTCCCAGGAAAATCATTCATGAGATGATCAAACTGAAACGTTTCATCTGGAAATGTAAAAACTCAAACCGAAACCTTTATCTGGTTTCGTTTCTTCTTGTTCTGGACTCCCTGAGACAGAACCGGAGGTCACAGAGGTCAAGCTCATATTGATTGGACCAATCGGCTGACTCCAGACTCACGTCAGCCAATCAGCTGAAGGAGGAAGTGAGGCAGTACTGTTTGGAGAAGGACGCCGTCCTTTTCGTCCAATCGGGTTCCTTCCAGAGAAACGCCTCTGCAGACAGGAACTCCTACGATTGGATGGAAACGGGTCCAGTCCAGAAGTAGGCCTGTCCCAATAACCAATTAAACGCATCATAAACGAAAATAAATTCAATAATTTCTCATTCTACCAACAACTGGATTCTTAATTCTGCTGCTGTTTCTTTTATTTTGAAGGACAGCTTTGTTTCAGAGATTTCATAGTTGATTGTATTTGTTTTATTTATTCTGGATATTTAAAGTTTTCCACTCCAGTTTTAAATGTTCATTAGACTTTAGAGTTTATTGATTTTTGTGTTCTTGCATTATTATTAAACCATGAGATTAGTGAAAAAGGCCTCAGAACAACAATGTTCTGTTTCGCCTCCTGGGACGTTTGTGGTCCAGGAAGCGTTTTTGCAGCAGTGCAGTAAAGCGGTTTCCTCTCCAGGACTACATGCTGCAGCAGACCATGCTGCGGGTGAAGGACCCGGCCCGCTCCCTGGACTTCTACACCAGAGTCCTGGGCATGACGTGAGCGCTCACAGTTTCTACGGTCTTTGAAGGCGGCGGGCGTTGACTTCCTGTCTGGGTTGCAGGTTGCTGCAGAAGATCGACTTCCCCTCCATGAGCTTCAGCCACTACTTCCTGGGATACGAGAGCAAATCGGAGATCCCGTCGGAGCGCCTGGAGAGGACGGCCTGGACGTTCTCCTGCCGGGGAACGCTGGAGCTCACGCAGTAACGCAGCATGCACGCCCACATTTCCACTCTTTAACAACCTCAAACGGCTGCAGCGTCCTTCCACACTGCTTTCATCCCAGCCTTTAAACCCTGACCTCTACTGGGTGCTCCAGTCTGAAACATGACCCACTTTCTACGGTGGCCCAGAAGGCTCAACAAAACGCAGAACAGCAGAAATCCACAACACAAGTTATGCTGGCAAGTTCATCACAAACATGGTTTCGTATTTGTGATGTTGTGTTGCGAGATTTTAGCATAACTTCAATTTTAGCTTAGTTTTAATTTTAGCATGTAGTGAAAACTTTTAGCATTACGTCACTCCTGGGCCACCGTACTTTTCAGATGGTCAGCAAAACATTGAACTGAGCAGCCATTTCTCTGAAGAGCTTTGCTACACGGCTAACTGGTTTGATGCTACACGGCAGTGTTGTGGTACTCGAGATCGGTCTTGGTCTCGAGTCCGGTCTTAAGACCGTTTTCTGATGGTCTCGGGCTCTGAGGACTCGGCATTTTATTTCAAGACCAGTCAAGACCGCAACTGTGAAAATACCACTAAACGTGCAGCATACTGTCCAGTTTATTTGTTAACATCTTTGTTTTCAGTGGATACAAAACTCACCGATTAAAATCCAAGCAACTACGTGTTTCTCCCCCTCCCCACCTTTCACTGGCATGCGGCGCTCCAGGACATGCGCAGTGGTTTCCTCTCAGCGGCAGAAAATGTTTGTCTAATCGTCAGTAATATAATAGCGCTGCATAAATAGTAAGAAATCCGATGGCCACAGCTAACTCAGCAGCGCTTCGCTTTCACAGACGGTGGAGACGTCTAACTATTTTTGTCACTTAGAAAAGTAGCTCAAAGAAGGTAAGCTCCGTTAACATGATGTTAGCAAAGCTAGCTGTACAGAGACACATAAGCATTATAATGAAAAAAGTCACTCACTGCCTGAATTATTGTGCGGAGATGTTGACTGACTTGTCGCATATATAGGACAACGCTATGTCCAAAAGTCTGCAATATAGTGATGTGACATTCAGAAACAGTCGATTCTTCTCCATGGCTCTTTACTTATTAGATAGGACTGGAGTGTCACTCACTGAGAGCCGTTGTTCTATCAGATTACCATACACTGTCAGAATAGCATACGTGCAGTGAGTACCATGCCTGCGCATGCGCATTAAGAAGTCCGACCGTCAGAGGAGTTGTCAGTTCAGCATATGCAGCAAGTTATGACGAAAATAAGTCATTAAATTGTTTTCAATGATAACTATATAGATATACATGTGTTGTCATGGTTGTAAAGTGTATTTAAAGCAGGTCTGGCTGCAGCTGGATGCCATACAACTGTTAATAGCCAAGTGTATGATGATCTATGTCATGATTCTATGTTGCTGATTAAATAAAATCATATGGTAATGACAGCGTATGCATGTCTGAGCTAAGCGTACG
This sequence comes from Poecilia mexicana, assembly GCF_051168715.1. Lineage (NCBI taxonomy): Eukaryota > Metazoa > Chordata > Actinopteri > Cyprinodontiformes > Poeciliidae > Poecilia > Poecilia mexicana. The sequence goes on along the minus strand of NW_028263390.1, from coordinate 670,098 downwards.
ACTATCTGACAACGTCTGCTGATCTGACAGAACACCGTGAGTTCGTGCTAAGCGTATGACGATCTGACCTGACAGAACACCCGTTCTTTGTTCTTGTAATGCTCTGTGTGCACTGCATCATTATTTAATTATGTACGTTGATATTTAAATTAACAAATAAGAACGAAAGAGCACGCAGAGCATGCACATTGCTCTTTGTTTTTGTTCAAAGTGGCAGCTGTAATGTCTGCCATGGTGTCAGACTACCTGGCTTCATGTACTGGGATAGAGAGTGAAAACAGTCACGATGAGCGCCTTCTGTTTGGTTACTTCTTGCTTGTTGCTCCTTGGTCAGTGTTCATAGTTGAGCGTTATTTACCGTCAGGGCATTGCCTCAATTGCTATGTTTAATGGTGCAGACAGTGGTGGTTTCTTACATGAGCAATATGGGCAAATGCCCAGGGCGTTATCTTTTTAGGGATGGCACGAGACCATCACACATTTTTGCACAGAAATGGAATATTTAATATTGGTAAAATGTATTAAGTATTTAATATCTAGGTGTTTTTATGGGAATATGGATCTTTCGGATTATTCTGAGAAGCAATTTCGATCATATTTTACATTTTATTGTGTCATGTAGCACGGCCGCTGGTCTTGGTCTTGTCTTGGTCTCGGGTTGGGTGGTCTTGAACACAACACTGCTACACGGCTAACTGGTTTGATGCTACACGGCTAACTGGTTTGATGCTACACGGCTAACTGGTTTGTTGCTTCAGAGCTAACTGGTTTGATGCTTCAGAGCTAACTGGTTTGTTGCTTCAGAGCTAACTGGTTTGATGCTTCAGAGCTAACTATTTGTTGCTTCAGAGCTAACTGGTTTGTTGCTTCAGAGCTAACTGGTTTGTTGCTTCAGAGCTAACTGGTTTGTTGCTTCAGAGCTAACTGGTTTGATGCTTCAGAGCTAACTGGTTTGTTGCTTCAGAGCTAACTGGTTTGATGCTTCAGAGCTAACTGGTTTGTTGCTTCAGAGCTAACTGGTTTGTTGCTTCAGAGCTAACTGGTTTGTTTCTCCTCTCTTCAGTAACTGGGGCTCAGAGTTGGATGAAAAGCTGCAGTATCATAACGGGAACAAGGAGCCGCGAGGATTTGGTGAGAAGTTTGCCTTTAACCTTTGACTGGACCGTTGGAGGCTGAGCTGAACGTTAGCGACTAGCAGCTGATGGCTTTCCTCCTTCCAGGTCACATCGGCATCAGTGTTCCTGATGTTTCTGCCGCCTGCCGGCTGTTTGAAGAGCTGGGAGTGGAGTTTGTTAAGAAACCAGATTCTGGTGAGTTTCAGAGAAAAAGTGATCAGATTCTCCATGAATCCTCAGGTTGGAGCAACAGGAGGCATTTAACTAACAGTTTGGTTCTTGGGCTTCAAATGTTCTCCAGGAGGTGGCGCTCAAGGTTAATTTAATATAGTAGATCATAAAGTAACTTAATTTCAGCGTAAATTTCCTTTTTAGCTTCTCTTTTATCGTAACTGTTTAGGCTGGTCCAGTCCCAGCAGTTCTGATCCAAACGGCGGATCAGCGGGATCATTTTCTCTGTTGGTTCCTGCAGGAAGGATGAAGGACTTGGCGTTCATCCGGGATCCTGACGGTTACTGGATCAAGATCTTCAGTCCAAACAGCATGTCGTCCTTCCACTGAATCTTTACTGGCACGTTTGCTTTCATCCTTATTTTGTTTTCAAAATAAAAGCCCCAGAAGCCGCTTTACTGTAAACTGTGTCATGTTTTATTTTCTATTCCATCAGCCTTTATGGATCGTTTGTTTGGTGCCGATCCGTTTATGTTCTGTTTACTGCTGTTATCACAACTTTATTACTTATAGTGTTATGACTTTATGCTTGTTATTACATCTGTTTTCATAGTATTACGACTATTAATTACTTTTTGTCGTATTATCAACTATTCCTGTATCATTACAACATTAACGTCATTATTACAACTTTTTTCACTTTATTTTTTGTTTAATTACAAAAATAAAGTGAATTATCAACTTTTACAGCTTTATCTGTTCCCCTCAACCAGAGGCCCCGCCCACCTGAACAAGCCCCGCCCATCACAACAAGGCCCGCCTGCTGTGATTGGTGGACCTGCAGTGGGCGTGGTCTTCCTGCCATGCTAGCTGCTATTAGCAGCACATTTTCTGTTTATTAGCAGGAAACAAAGTGGATAAAGTTTTCACACCCTGGTGAATCATCAGGCGTTAAAATGAGAAAATCATTATTTTAAAACGTTTTGCACCTTTAATGTGGTTTAAACTAAAAACCAAACAGGCTGTCATAAGTATTCATACCCTCAAATTCAGAGTTTCACCTTTTAATGTTTTTCCCAAAACCCAAAAGTTTGTTTTCTGAGACAGAAACTAAGACAGGCTAAGAATTAATTTATTTCTTAATTTTGGTAACAATAATTTTATTCCTGCATTATTTTGTTGCGACTTTCTTCTCTGGATTTAAACTTTTTCTCAGCTGGTTCTGATTCTCCGTCGCAGAATTTCGGTTCAGAAATTTATCAGCAGAAATTTCACATTACAGCTGGAAACAGATAAACAGTGAAACGGATGTGAAGGCGGTTCCGGTTCTGGTTCTGGTTCCGGTTCTGGTTCCAGTCAACCATCAGACATGGACAGGAAGTGCTGCCGGGGTCAGAGGTCATAAGGCCCCCACCTCAGAGCTCCAGGGTCGGTGGGGGGGCTGTGAGGAAGAGGAGGAGGGGAGGAAGGGCAGAGCGATGGGGAAGGAGGCGGAGAAGGAGAAGAGGGGTGCGGGGAGAAGGGGGGGCAGCAGGGAGGAGGAAGGTGAGCTGGAGGTCTGCAGCAGTTCCACCGGCCTCTGGGGGGCGCCGCCCGGGCGCAGCGCCGCCACCCAGTGGCTGTAAGGGGGAGGGCGGGGCTGCAGGCGGGCCGCCATGGCGGCGGCGTCCCGCTGGGCTGCGCAGTAGCTGAGGTGGGCCAGCAGGCGGCGCCGCAGCGCGTCGCAGGAGTCCAGGGGCTCCACGGCGCTCAGGTAGCAGGACGCTTCGCTCACACACTCCCTGAAGCCCAGAGACAGGAAGTCCAGCACCAGCGCTTCCTGCTGACCTGACCAACACACACGTCCATTTTGAATTTATTCACTTTTACAGGAACAGAAATATTAATAAACAAACCAGCTAGCCAAACGGCTAACGCTAAAAAAACACCTGAAGGAATATAATTACATGACATCACTTCCTGTTGAGCATTTATCTGCTCTCATACAGGAAGTATTCACCCCTCTACAGGAAGTGGTTGCATTGCTGGCTGGAGGAGCAGCTGAACTCCCTCCCCACCTGCTGCAGGTGTCTCTGCGTCGCCGTGGTTACCTGTCCCTCCCCACCTGCTGCAGGTGTCTCTGCGTCGCCGTGGTTACCTGTCCCTCCGGCCTGCAGCGTCTTCAGATGCTCCACGGTCATCTGCAGGATCTCGGCTTTCTCCAGTTTGGCAGAACCCTGCAGGAAGCGGCGCGGCGCCGTTAGCCGTTCTGATGCTAACAGATTGAAAATTCTCTGAAAAAGTTTTTTCATTTAAACTTTTGTCAGTTTTCTCTCGGCTGGTGATTGGCTGTTTAAACAACCAGACTGGTAAATTTATTCTAGTTTCATTTAATAAGAAAATTCTTTCAAAGTTCTGATTTCCACTTTTCTTGTGGCGGAGTTCCTCAGGGTCACTTCGCTGTGATTCATGGATCCATTTTTCACCTCAGAGGGAAAATATTTGAGGAATAAAATGTTCAGTCTGTATCTGAAAACTTTATTAAACGGTTTTTAGGTGGGAAACCGTCTGAGCTGCAGATCCAGATTCGTTAAAATCCAGTAAAATTTATTTAATCTGTGATCATTTATCTCTGTTTAAAATTAGAAACTCTTCCTATTTCTTTATAAATAGTAGAAAATTTAAAAAATAAAATAAAATGTCTAATTTTGTAATAAAAAATAGATTTTTTTTTAGCAATTTTTAAAATAAATATTTTAAAAATAACTTTTTAAAATAAAGTCCTTTTTGAAGGACGACAGACGAGTTTTTATTAATTATAAAACTAAAATTCACTGGTAATTTAGACATTATAAATGTGATAAATCATGATTATATTCAGAAAATGTGATTATTGTTTATTTTGCTGCACAGATGCTGCATCAGAAACGCAGGAGCTGAGAGGTCAAAGGTCAGGCTGACCTGTTTCTCCCAGGCCGTCGGGACGAGTCGCCGTAACTCCGACAGGCTGCTGTTGATCCGATCCCTGCGCCGCTTCTCGATGACCTGGAACCGACAGGAAACTGAAGGAGCGTCGGAGGCTCCGGGCCTCGGGACACGGCGAACCTACCCCTCTGCGCCGCTTCCTCGCCATCAGCTGCGCCGCTAGAGACGCGCGTCCGACCGGATCCCTGCAGGACATCCACAGAAATCACTGGAATCTGATTTTAATCCCTAATTTCACCGGGAATCTCAGAGAAAACTGCAAAATGTATCCAGGAAAAACAAACATTTTTAATTTCTTTTGTTTGCCAGTAAATATTTAAGCCTTTTTGGTTAAACATTTAAAATGTTGTTTGGCATTTAAAACAATCCAGTTTATATGAAAACAAATTCTGATTATTAACATTTTAACTATCAGTGTTGGATCTCAGTATTTTCTGCATAAATCACAATTATACATTTCTGTTTGATTTAATTATTTGTTTTAGAACAAAAAAAATAATTTACAGCTTTTCTTGTTTATTTATGTAAAACAGAAATGAAGCAGCAAGAATAATTATGTTTCTGGACCTACAAACTGAAAAGACTTTGAGAAACTTCTAAACATCTTTACAATAAACCTCCAAAAAAATAACTAGCAACTCTTTTATCTACAATAACTCTGAAGAATCTGAATTAATATTAATGACATTAAACTTCCCTTTGGGATCAATTATTTTTGAATTTGAAGTGAATTGGGAAGATTTAAATCAATTAAATTAACATTTATGACAACAAATTGATAGATCTGCTTTTTCACAAAGAAAAACTAAAAAAGTTAAATAATAATGATGAATGATCACACAGTTAGTTGGAAAAAGTCCTGAAATTATAAAGCCTCAATGTTAAAATATGCCGGTTTTAAAATGATTTTTTTTGTATTTTAAGATTAAATAATTGAGAGAATTTCTGCGAAATAAATAAAATATCAACGCTTGGTATATTTTCATAAAGATTAAAATATTTCTTCTAAAAGCAGAAAAGTTAATGACAAAGTGTTGTCTTTAATTTTAAGTTATTTTGACTTTCTAAAGTCATAATTAATGATGGGATGTTAGAGGTTCTCCAGGGAGGACGGGATGTTCTCACCCCGCAGGAAGCTTCTCACGGCCCGCAGCGACGCTCCGCTCCGCCGAGCTGCTGTCGCCACACGGCCGCCTCATGGCGCCCGGCGGCGGGGAGAGCTGGCGGGAGTCCCCGGGGAGAGACGGGTCAGAGCCGGAGGAGACCCGGAGCCGGCATTCCGGGTTTGGACCACCCGAACCCGTCAGAGTCCCGGAAGTTTTCCAGAATCAGGAATCTCCTCCGGATTTCCTCCAGGAATCAGAAGTTCTTTCTCGGATCCGGAGCGGATCTTCCAGCGGAGAGTTTCCGGTAAATACCCCGCGGCGGCGGACTGGGCTGACGGCCGCCGTGTCCTCCCCTCTCTTCATCCTCCTCCTCATCCTCTCCTGCCGGAGCTTTCCCACGGAGCAACGCGCACGCGCACTCAACCATCTCGCGCGCGACAGAAATGTATGGAAAGAGAAAAGTGCCAAATTTGATCACGGCTGAAAAGTCACACAAAGAATGTCAGTTTACGACTTTTGTTAAATTAGTCGAAAATGCCTTCAAAACGCCACTTTTTACATCTTTATACGAATACCTTCCAAATAGCGTAATTTACTCAGGTCATTGAATGCCACTTTTTATGCATAACATTGTTCAAAAATACTACTTCTGCTTACATCTATAAACCCAACATCTGGGATTACTGGTGCTGTGCTTGTTTTCCTTTCATTGTGCTTGTGTTGTTTTTATTTCTCTTAATTGATGCCTTGTTGCTGAAAGAGTGCTTCTTCTTCTTGGCCCCCTAGTGGCATGGAGGGCTCAAAGCATCTGCTGGGTTTGCTTAGCTTCTTCTTCCCGGCTCCAGAGAGATCAGGCTCCAATCGACAAAATCGGACATATATATATATATATATATATATATATGTATGTATATATAAAAGGTGTAGGTTGTGCAAGGAGGCCTCTGAGACAGTCCAGCACATAACAGCAGGGTGCAAGATGCTGGCAGGGAAAGCGTACATGGAACAACATAACCAAGTGGCGGGCATAGTGTACAGGAACATCTGTGCCGAATATGGACTGGAAGCCCCGAGGTCAAAGTGGGGGACACCCCCAAAGGTGGTGGAGAATGACCGAGCTAAGATCCTGTGGGACTTCCAGATCCAGACAGACAAGATGGTAATGGAGAACCAACCGGACATTGTGGTGGTGGATAAAGAACAGAGGAAAGCCGTTGTGGTGGATGTAGCAATACCAAGTGACCACAACATCAGACATCTCAGTCCAGAAATGTGCAGTTCTAGGCACAGCCAAGATACTGGAGGAGAACCTCAAGCTCCCAGGACTCTGGTAGAGGACCCGAGCTCAGAGGATGAAAGAGAGAGACCCACTCACGGAGGGTGAGAAGGGAATTATTATTATTTTATATAAAAAATTCCCCTCTCACCCTCCGTGGGTGGTCTCTTTCATCCTCTGAGCTCGGGTCCTCTACCAGAGGGTTCTGCGCAGTATCTTGGCTGTGCCTAGAACTGCACATTTCTGGACTGAGATGTCTGATGTTGTTCCTGGGATCTGTTTGAGCCACTGCTCCAGTTTGGGGGTGACTGCCCCGAGGGCCCCTATGACCACAGGCACCACTGTGGTCTTCACCTTCCAGGCCTTCTCCAGTTCCTCTCTGAGGCCCTGGTATTTCTCCAGTTTCTCATGCTCCTTTTTCCTGATGTTGTGGTCACTTGGTATTGCTACATCCACCACAACGGCTTTCCTCTGTTCTTTATCCACCACCACAATGTCCGGTTGGTTCTCCATTACCATCTTGTCTGTCTGGATCTGGAAGTCCCACAGGATCTTAGCTCGGTCATTCTCCACCACCTTTGGGGGTGTTCCCCACTTTGACCTCGGGGCTTCCAGTCCATATTCGGCACAGATGTTCCTGTACACTATGCCCGCCACTTGGTTATGTCGTTCCATGTACGCTTTCCCTGCCAGCATCTTGCACCCTGCTGTTATGTGCTGGACTGTCTCAGAGGCCTCCTTGCACAACCTACACCTTGGGTCTTGTCTGGTGTGGTAGATCTGAGCCTATATATATATATATATATATATATATATATATATATATATATATATATATATATATATATATATATATATATATATATATATATATATATATATATAGATATATATATATAGATATAGATATAGATATATAAAATATTGTTTTACCATATTAAGTTATTAATTGTGTTTATTTTTACTTCTCATTTCTAGCCGTAGAAAACTTAGTATTGATGGAAAACACAAGTTGCCAGGCAGATCCAAGAACTTTATTTTGATTTTCTTGGGAGCTGATTGGCTGACACTGATTATCGTAGCCAACCAACCATGTTTTACGTCAGTGATGGAAACGCCCACCTGACTACCAGAAACTTTAGGGAAAAGTGTGAGGAAAAGTAAATGGAATAAATTAATTTGGAAATAAAGAATTACATTGATTTATTTACTTATTTCCAAAATTACATATTTAATTTTATTGTGTCCTATTTTTGATTATTAATTTACTTATTCAGCATTTTTTTGTAATAGTTTTATTTACTATAATTTATTTACTTATTGTCAATTTAGACAGGATCAGCCTTCCGTAGAAATTAACCCAAATATACTTTAAATAAAAACTGAAAAAGGAAAACAGGTGAGGTTGTTTTATTACAAGTAATGAAATTAAGTTTATCCAGTAGAAATATTAAGTGTTTAAGTTCCCATGTTAAACAAACATAAATAAATGAAGTTTGACTAATTTAATTGTATTAAATGTAACAAATTATCTGAGTTTTTTAAAGTTTGAACTTTTCTTTTTTCAGTGCAGAAATGACTTTAAAACCGAAGTAATCCTTTGGAGGAGGAGGAGGAAGAGGAGGAGGAGGAAGAGGAAGAGGAGGAGGAGGAGGAGGAGGAGGAAGAGAAGGAGGAGGAGGAGGAAGAGAAGGAGGAGGAAGAGGAAGAGGAGGAGGAGGAAGAGGAGGAGGAGGAGGAGGAAGGCCTGGCAGTGATGAAGGTGACGACGTGTTGGAGACGCTGCGCTCTGTAATCTCCGAGCACTTGAACGCCTCACAGAGCAGGAGGAAGACCTCCCATCATCTTCATCGCGCCTGCAGCCCGCAGCAGATCGTCTCGGCTCACCGGCCGCTGTCGACACACACTTACAACCCTCCAGAACCAGAACCGGGTCGAGCAGAACCAGAAACAGCTGCTGCTGATCTAAACACACTGGACCTGAACTGATACCAAATAAAGAATAATCTGATTAACATCTGAAAAAACGAATAAAAACATCACATGAAAACAAATCTTTAATAAATCTAAAGATTTGCAGGTTCTTGTTTTCAATGTGCAGAAATGGGAAAACAGAATAAATCTCTGAGATTAAAAGGAAATTATCCAGAAATAGAAATTAAATTTAAATTTTAAATCATTTTTCAAACTTGTAAAAAAAGGTTTTCTTTCCTTAAATCCATTTTTATTCCCTGTTTTAGTGTGAAAAACACATTTTTCACACTAAAAAGTGTTAAAAATATTATTTAACTATTTTAGTTAAACAAAAATTAGATTTTTTTAAAAATAGAAACAAGATCATAGATCCAAAAGTCTAAATGGTTTTTCCTTCTGAAAATAGTTTTTTCCCCTTAAATCCATTTTTATTTCCATGAAAAACTTCCAGTTTGCTTCTTATTTTGGATTTGATTGAATGAAAGTGAAGATTTTTCGTCTCTTCTCAGATCAGTCTTCATCTGAAAACATTTCCAGGCTGTCATGATTTTAATGTAAAGTCGTAGTTTTGTCCGTGCCGCAGACGGCCCTCGCCCCCCACTTTGAACACCTTGGTGTTCTCTCTTCTTCGTTCCGATGTTTTCCAGCCGGCTGTCGGATCAGGTCCGCATTCCTCCGGTTATCTGTCTGGGCCTTATCAGGAGCGCCGCCCGTCTGGAGCGGAGGACGGTGAGTGTTTCTGGTCACCAGAACCAGAACCAGAACCGGGCTGACGTTCATGTCAGCAGGTTCTGCTCTGCCTTAGTCTCACCTCAGCAAAACATTTCTTTACATTTGTTCCCTAAATCTGAGCCCAGAGTAAAAATCAAAAGTAAGACTTAATATTAGAGCTAACTTTTAGCTTAGCGCACTTAGCTTATTTTCAACATTTGAAAATTTTTAAAGTTTCAAAAGTCAAAATGATCAACTTTTTCACTCTTATTTTTCCGCTGTGGCCCTTCTACACAAAACCTGCTGTGTTATGAAGCAACATGGTTAAATTTAGTGTTTTAGCATTAGCTTTTGCTAAAGCATGGTGGTGTAGCGCTTAGCGTTAGCAGAGCTAATGTTTATGATTAGCGCAGCTAGCTTTATAGTTAGCAATGCTCACCACTGAGCTCATATTTACAGGAATCTTTATTTTATAAATTCAGCGGCTCGTCTTGGCCGAAGCGGATCCGCCCTGAACAGAACCGAGGAGGGCAACCCGGCCCGCCGGGCCTCCACCGCTCGCTGTGCTAATGTTGACATTTGAGGTGGTTTCTAGACGGAGGAGTGGGTGTGGGAAAGATAGACACACACACACACCCCGACACACACACACACACACACACAGACACACACACACACCCCGACACACACACACACACACACACAGACACACACACACACCCCGACACACACACACACACACAGACACACACAGACACACACACACACCCCGACACAGACACACACACACACCCCGACACACACACACACACACAGACACACACACACACACAGACACACACACACACACACAAAGACACACAGACACACACACAGACACAGACACACAGACACACACACACACACACACACAGACACACACAGACAGACACACACACACAGAGACACACACACACACAGACACACACACACAGACACACACAGACAGACACACACACACACAGACACACACACACACAGAGACACACAGACACACACAGACACACACACACACAGAGACACACACACACACAGACACACACACACACACACACAGAGACACACACACACACACAGAGACACACACACACACACACACGGTCAGTTATCACAGACTCCCCCAGTGCTTCAGCTTCAAAATGCTCTGCTGGGAACATTCCGTCTATGATAGATATTTGAGTGAATTTATTTTGAAATGTGTCATAAGAGCAGCTGAACATGATGTCATAAAACTTTTTGTAACTTGTGGATCAGCCTCTCCGCAGGTTTGTCACCATAAATCCTCCTTTTCTGCTTCGATGCTCTGCAGAGCGACAACAAACTCTGGTTCCTCTGTTGTCATCTGGCTACTGTCAGTCCAGTTCATCGGACGAAACTTTGACTAAGCCGCTGGTTAAAAACGGCATGAATCCAAATGAAGGTTATTGATGTGCAGAAATGGGAACAGAGTGAATCTGAGTTTAACAGGAAATGATCCAGAAATAGAAATTAAATCATTTTTCATTCATGTTATGAAAAGTGTTTTTTTTCCCATTAAATCCATTTTTATTTCCATATTTTCACACATTTTTCTCCTAAAATGATCTAATCTCATGATGAATGCAGAATGCTAGTAGCCATTGTTAGCATTGTTGCAACAGGAAGCTTTGGGCAGTTGCCCAGGGCTGCATATGAGGGGGGGTTTGAGGGATCATAAGAAAAAATAAAACAGAATCTTTTCATCTCTTTGTTCAACTAGAGGTTACTAAAGACACATTTAAGCTTTTAGCATTAACCTAATAAATATAAACGTGGAAAGTATCGAGAAACTGATGAATAAACAAAAAACAAGAAGAGAGTTTCCTGATGCTAAATGACTAAAGTTCTGCAAAGCTGGCAGAGCAGAAGCAGCTTCACTGCAGGCTGGTGACGTTCCTGCTGCATCGGCTCGGCTCCACAGATTTAGGTGTCTTTTTCCTGCCTGAAGGGAAAAAAATCTAGGAAATTTTCCTCTGACATCAATCGGATACCAAACTGGAAGAATGAAGAACATGGAGACTCAATTCTCATTTCTACCAGAGTAAAATGTTTAATATTTATGTTTATTATCAATTCAAAGTGACTAAAGATGAATTATTCTCAGGCTTTGCTTCTTTTTCCACCAATCAGAACACTCCATTTTTATCATTTAGAAAATCTGGCATATAAAATGTTTGCTGAAAATAAAAACATTTAAAAACAGACAGAGATGCATTGAGAAGCAGAATAATGATCTTTTATTCCAGTACCATCAGAACCTGAGGAGAAGCTGCTGTTTAAGGATCAGAACCTCAGCGACGGATCGGAGGGTGTTGGTGTGTTTCTGCGCTGAAAGACGGCTTTATTCCCCGGTTCTGCTCACAGGCGCTCATTGTTTTCTGGACCGGTCAGCAGAGATCGCACAGAACGACAATCACCTTCAGACCTGATGGCCACAAACCGACGGAGGAGGCTTACCCAAGATTATCTGCCTGATCCGACTGCAGCTGCTGTCCAATACAAGCAGCTTCATCACAGATGCATGATGGTCATTTCTGTCGATGCCTGTTTCAGTTCCAACCCGCCGCAGCATCAGTGCGGTGGCCAGTGAGATAAATCATCACAAACCCCGGACGAGCCCCCAGTTTATCATGAACCAGCTCACTGGCTGTGACCAGCCAAGAGCACCGCTAGCTAAAAGGTTAGCGGCATTAGCCCTAAAACACTAATCACAAGCTTCAGGTCTGCTAAAGTACAGTGTGGTTTTAAGCTAATGCTAAGATGCTAAACAATTAGTCCAAGTTAATGCTAAAGTGTTACTACAAAATAGTAATTAGTGGACGCTAATGCTAAATGCTATCAATACAGTATTTAATGGAAACTAACAATAAAAAGTGCCATACCAGTTACGTTAATGGACTTCAAATTAAGAGCATGAATATAAACTTCGGATATAAACTTCTTGGAGAACTCTTAACAGTTTTCAAACTTCAACACAGATGTTTAGCTCTTTAGAATTTATCTGGAGAAATTAATTTAGGGGAAGCTAAATGCTCTTTGCTCTCTGAAAGTCTCCAGCAGCAGCCTCTGCCTGCCTCCCCCCTGCTTTTCCCAGGCCTGCGCTCCCAGGGTGGTTTGACCTGACTTTCTGCCCCTCTCTGCCCTCTTTCTGCCCCATGCTGCAGGGACACAGCGTCTCATTGTAGCCGGGCCCACGCCGCTCCGCCGGCTCCAACATGGAGGTCAAGCAGCAGGACAGGAGTCGCATCTGATGTTCAGGAGAGAAGCCTGGCTTTATTTTATTCTACTGGAAATAAAGTAATGAATAACAAACAGAAAGTTTCCAGAAGGGAGGAGCTGCAGTCAATCTGTTGTGCTGACATGAATCCACCTCAGCTTTCTGTAAACTGGACTCTTCAGCTGCTACTGCATGAAGGACAACCGAATTTATGGGGTTTTGGGTCCCGACAAAGATTTATTAATGTGTTTCATTCAAGGCAACTTCCCCTTTCAGCTGAATTTAGTGGAAAAGACATAAAAACAACTTTTCATCCTGTTGAATAAATGTTCTCTCTTTTACTGTTGGCCAGGAGGTGAAACTAAAACAATCATTAAACCTCAAATCAACTTTTCTTTGGCAGATAAACTCTCTAAATCTGTTGTTTGGGGTCCTATCTTCATATTTCTGTACAAATTGCAACATTCTTGTGTAAATTTGTTCTGAGTGGAATGTTTATATATAATTTTAATAATTTATTATTTACATGTGTATTTAAAATTAAAACATTTCAACTAACTATCTACCTATTATGTAAATGTAACATTTTGTTTATGGATTCCCGTTTTCAGGAGGATTGTGGCTCTTTTGGCCCAACAGTTTTCTGAAAAGTCAGATTTTAATGCAGGTGTTCTGATGCATTTCCCAGTTGGATAACTGCAAATTAATTAAACTTGATGCCTCAAATTACACAGCAGACTAATTAATAATCAGTTCTTTGTCTAACAGAATGAGATTTTGCATTTATTGCTGTAGATCTGCAGAGCCTTTGGGTTATTGTTTTGATGAAACGGCACCATCTAGTGGTAGAAAGAGAGATCGTCCTAAATGTCTCATCCGGGTTATCAAGTCAGCTGATCAAAACACGGAAGTGTTTGCAGCTGTGCAGCTTTTGGAGGATGTGAGCAGCACAGGATCTGCTTAGATGTGGAAAACCTTCTTTTTGCTCATTTTTAAATGGTTTTCATCAACGTTTAACGGTTAAAAGCGACGCTGGAGCGGAACCGGTGAGTTCGGACGGACTTGGGATTTTTTTCTAGTATCAAACGCAGTTCAGTTAATTATTGGTTATTTAAGATTAACGTTAGAAACAGAAACCTAAGACTCGAATGATTTCAGCTGAAAAAAGTCATTACTGTGTTTGCAGTGTATTTTCTGCGCAGCCGCAGTAAACTCAGCTTTGGGATCTGAAATACAACAGATGGAACAAGAATAACAGATTAAATAGCGCTGCATTTTCTTGTATTATTATTTACTGTAGTAGCAATTTATTAAAATTGCTATCGTATGTAAATATTTATCATCTAATTGTTTTCTTAAAATACAGTTTACTATTTTCTGTATTGTGGTTTTTAAAAGTGTATTTTGCCAAAATTTTATATTTGTTATATTTTTATTTAAAAACAATATTTACAAATTAATTTTGTACTCTGAATTCCTCATATCCAGTTGCATCTTTTTGTGTTGAGGAAGAAATAAATAAATAAAAACATTGTAAATTGACTAAGATTGAATAAAAAATATGAAAAAGCTTTAATTCTGATATTACCTGGATATTTTTTTCCTTTCAACTTTAACGGTCTCCTTCCCTCTGCAGAATCTGATGACGACGATGAAGGTGTTTCGCTGTCCTGGTCGCCATGGTTACGCCGTGGAGGCGTCGCCGTTCCTCCCGAACCGACTGGCCTGCGCGGCGTCCCAGTTCTACGGAATAACTGGTCAGTGTGGAGAGACGGAAACATCAGGAAGCAACGGATGACGGTTCATACAGAAATAAATACGAGCAACAAAATATTAAATTCATCTGAAACTTTATGAGTCAGAGCAGAACCTGGTTTCCTTCCTGGAAAAGATTCAGATGAAATACAATCAGAGAGAAATGACTTCAACATATATTTAAGATTAGATAATAATGATTATTATTTCAATGAAAAGAAAGAATATAAAAATACTAAATTAAAATACAAACTTCAGTGTAAATCAGATTAGGTAAATAATATAAATAAAAATAGTAGAAATGAGAAAAATAAAAAGAAATCTGTTAAACTGTGATAAAAACTATCAAACTCAAAATTAACAGTAAAATAAATTAATGAACACGAGTAAAATTACATTAAAAATGCAGATTATAACACTAATGAGAATAATAATTGTTAATATAATGAAGAATAGAAAGTTACTGCAGAAGGTAAGATAATTTTTAGGTGACTCAATATGACTGATTTCCTAATAAAAAGAGAAATATTTTAAATGTTTTTATATATATATATATGAAATCTAAATAAAACTAAATAATTATTAATTCAGTATGATTTATGTTGCAGAATGCATTTATAAATGCATTCTGCATTTATAAATGCATTAATATAAGTTTATATACGTATATGAACGACTATAAGTATATAAACTCTTTAATTATTATTATTAATCATAATATTAATAATAATGTTACTGTCTCTGCAGGTTCTGGTTCTCTGTTTGTTCTGGATCAGACTGAAACTGGGGTTGTTTTAGTGAGAAGGTAAAGTTTCTGGATTCTTTCCTTCATTTTTTTATTTTTTACCACAAACAGGAAGTGCAGATGTGTCCAGATTCGGGTTAGAATGTGTAAAACTCTTAGACCGCTCATTATTTCTTTTTTGTGGTGGCGAAACGCTGAAAACACACAGAATGAATGATGCAAAATCCAAAACACACAAAGAAAAAATTTGAATGTTAACAGAAAAACGCTGCAATCACAGGAACCAGAAGCAAAAGGGAACAAGCTACACAAAGCAGAAGTCCTCCAGGCCACCAGGGGGAGTCTGGAGTCGGCCATATTAGCTACACAAATATGCTGCTGCTCTCTACGATTGTGAAAACCATGAAGGATAGAAAACCTTTTCCTTCTTCCACTCAACTTTCTTCTGGAATCCCGTCATTCCTGAGTTTGTAGTTCCTGATGAAGCGGTCGGCTCCCCCTGCTGGTCTGGAGGACTAATGTCTGTGGAGTCAGTTTGGAGCGTTTTATTCTTGCTGATGTTTTTGCTTCTGTTTCCTGTTCTGGTGCATTTTATAATAATAATAATACATTTTATTTCAAAGGCGCCTTTCTGGCACTCAAGGACACCATACAAAGAGCGAAAAGTAACAGAAACAATAAAAAATGTAGCAATTAAAAATAGATAGAATAAATACACAACAATGTATCTATATGAAATCTATATATAAATCTATGTAAAAATCAAGCAAACCAATTGTGTCATGTGGAAAAGGCAGATCTAAAAAGGTGTGTTTTAAGTTCGGTTTTAAATTTAGGGAGTGACTTTATGTTTCTAAGGTGAGGTGGTAATGAGTTCCAGAGTTGGGGAGCAGAGCGACTGAAAGCTCTGCTCCCCATGGTAGTAAGACGAACAGAGGGGACAGACAAATGGATGGAGGAGGATGATCTGAGGGAACGAGAGGGAGTGGCAATATGAATAAGATTGGAAAGATAGTGGGGAAAAATTGTAAAGTTTAAAAGTATACAGAAGAATTTTGTATTCTATGCGGAACTTGGTAGGCAGCCAATGAAGTCTTTGCAAGATAGGAGTGATGTGGTGCATGGATGGGGTTTTAGTAATGATACGGGCAGCTGAGTTCTGGACCAGTTGAAGTTTATGAAGAGATTTCTGGGTGAGACCAAACAGAAGGGAGTTGCAATAGTCCAGGCGTGATGTCACAAGACAGTGAACAAGAATAGCAGCGGAATGGGAAGAAAGGGAGGGGCAAAGACGGTTGATGTTGCGTAGATGAAAATAAGCTGAGCGGGTAATGTTGTTAATATGAGACTGGAAAGAAAGAGTGCTGTCAAGAATAACACCCAGACTCTTTACCTGAGGGGAGGGGGAAACAGAACAGTTATCAATTTCAAGACTAAAGTTTTTGATTTTGGCCAGATTAGATTTAGTACCAATGAGAAGGACCTCCGTTTTATCACTATTAAGCTTAAGTAGATTAGAGGAGAACCAGGATTTAATTTCAGTCAAGCAGTCAGTAAGCGAGGCTGGTGGAAGGTTGGAGGAGGGCTTACTGGAAACATAAAGCTGGGTGTCATCTGCATAACAGTGAAAATCAATGTTATATTTACGAAAGATATTACCCAGGGGAAGGAGATAAATAATAAAAAGAAGGGGCCCCAAGACAGAGCCCTGGGGAACTCCTGATGTAACAGAGGAAGGTTGGGAAGAAAAGGTTTTGATCCGAACGAACTGAGTGCGGCAGGAAAGATATGATTTAAACCAGTTTAGAGGGGTCTGAGTGATACCAATGGAAGACAGTCTATTAAGTAGGGTGTCATGACAAATAGTGTCAAACGCTGCACTCAAATCAGGTAGGATAAGAATGGACAGCAAGCCAGAGTCAGCTGCCATCAGGAGGTTAATGTTAGCTGCAGTTTGGCTCCTTTCAGCCACCGTAGTTTAATTTCCTGCTGACAAACTTTAATGTTCAGAGTTTCTGGAGGATTTCCAGAGAATTTATTGGGCTTGGGCTCCTTTTCTCTCTCTCTCTGCCTCTCTCTCTGACACACACTCTCCGTGTGTGTCAGCTGGCAGTGGGGTGACGGTCTCTTCGACGTTGCGTGGAGTGAAGCTAACGAACACATCTTGGTGGCAGGAGGCGGAGACGGCAGCCTGCAGCTTTGGGACTCAGCCAATCAGAACGCTCCGCTGAGAGTGGCCAAGGAGCACACACAGGAGGTATGACACACACACACACACACGCAGCCCGCTGTGACTGACCGATGTGTGTGTGAAGGTTTACTCTGTGGACTGGAGTCAGACCAGAGCAGAGAACCTCATCGCCTCCGGATCCTGGGACCGCTCCGTTAAAGTGGTGAGGCTCCGCCCTATGAGGGGCCGTTTAGGACAAAATTTACGTTTTGTCTCTCACACACTACCAAAAACTCTCGCATACTCAAAAAAAACTAAAATGTCACACACACAAACGTTAACTTTCTCGCTCACACACACACAGACGTTTATCTCTCACATACACAAGACTAAAGTTGAACACACACACACAGTACTAAGACTCGTTTTTTGAATGTGTGAGTTGGAAGAGGCGGGGCATAATTTTTGGATCAAACTGCGCATGCGTAGATCCTAAACTATAAGTTTCGATTGTTGACTCACTGTATGTTCTATTACTTAGTATATTTGTGCTTTTAAATATATATAAATATATTGAAACTATCTTTCAATAGCTACCTTATATTAAACTATGTTAAGGACAAATGTCAAACATAGTGCAAATATTTTGAAAACAAAGTAAAAGATCTTGCAGGTATATTAATCTCCTTCCTCCTTCATCAGAAATGAAAAATTATAAATGCACACTATGTGTTGGGAACCTGTGTTTGTTGACTGACTTTTATTTGTCAGGCTTACGAGACAAAAGCTGAAAAAAGATCGATTGTCTTCGCTTTCAAAATAACACAAAACAGCGAAAAAAGACCTCCACACCGGACCTCGTTTATTTATGTATGTATTTTTATTTTGATAGCTGCCGATTAAACTGAAAGTTACACATTGACATGATCATATGAGTAGTTTTTACCGAGAAATCGATCAGAAGCGCCGTGAAAATGGTCAGATTCACCGGATCCGCGTCTCTGGCTGCAATGCGCGCTCCCGTCACAGGGGGCAGATTTTCACGGGGGAACAGAATTTCTCACAAGACCTCTTAATAATTCCTGTAATGCTGCCACCCAGTGGACAGATTGTACTACAGCAATTTTGCTACTTTTAATCAATCAATCAGATTTATTTATTTCTATAGCACATTTAATCTACAAGAAAGTTAAACGTTCTATATATATTTAAAAGCACAAATATACTAAGTAATAGAACATACAGTGAGTCAACAATCGAAACTTATAGTTTAGGATCTACGCATGCGCAGTTTGATCCAAAAATTATGCCCCACCTCTTCCGTGACAACTCACACATTCAAAAAACGAGTCTTAGTACTGTGTGTGTGTGTTCAACTTTAGTCTTGTGTATGTGAGAGATAAACGTCTGTGTGTGTGAGCGAGCTGTTAGCAGTGTATGTGAGCGAGAAAGTTAACGTTTGTGTGTGTGTGACATTTTAGTTTTTTTTGAGTGTGCGAGAGTTTTTGGTAGTGTGTGAGAGACAAAACGTAAATTTTGTCCTAAACGGCCCCTCATACCGCCCTTTTATCTGAGGCTCCGCCCCTTTCTTTGTGGCTCCGCCCATAATGCTCCTCTCTCTCCTGAAGTGGGACCAGAACCTCGGCCGCTCCCTCGCCACGCTCAGGGGTCACGAAGGGGTCGTCTACAGCTCCATCTGGTCTCCTCACATCCCAGGATGCATTGCTTCAGCCTCTGGTCAGCCGCCGCTCTCATTCTCTTTCAGGAATCCCAGAATTCCCAGCAATCAGCTGTGAATGCTGTTGGTGCAGCTTAGTTTGTTGGAGGCTTTTGGCCACAGGGGGGCGCTGCTGCAGCGTGAACATAAATCCGTCTGACAGAAAATCATTCATGGGTTTAAATATTTTTCACTCATGAAATCTGAAAAGTGTGGCATGCTCAGCTCTAGTTTCAGTGATTTTAGGTTTACTATTTTTAGAGCAGAATTCAGATCCCACTGGATCCATCCGGATCCCACTGGGTCAGTGGAGCTGAACTGGGCTCTGGGTTTTCTGGAAAAACCTGGATCTGCTGTGGAAAGTCCCAGCTGAGCCTGAGGGATCCTGGCCCGACGGACCGGTCTGCTGCAGAAAAAAGTTGGATTAAAAAATAAATAAATAAATAAGTTTTTTCAACATTTCCCCCCCCCCCAACATTTGACTTCTATCATGACCTTTTAAACATTTAAGGAAAATATATTAATTTGCTCCTTTTTCTGATTTTCATTATTTTTCTACTTTTTAATGTGATCAAAATACTTTGAAAAACTGAAGTCACTTTTTTATTTCATCATTTCCTTCCTTTCTATTTGCATTTTGTAATTTGTTTAATATTTCTATTTGTTTAGAAGAACAGCATTTTTATATTTTTGTTTTTAATCTTTTTTTTATTTGTTTAGTTTCTTTCTTTTTTGAAAAAAAAAATATTTTTTTTGTCTTTCTTGTTTCGAACCTTGATTTTTCTTTTAAATCTGATGGTGGGTTCCGGTCCGGTCGGGCTGGTTCTGTTTTGGACCTTTGAACCAGCCGGTGCAGCAGCAGAACCCTGAAGCCCAGCGGCTCTTTGTGGACCCGACTCCGGCCGGTTCTGGTTCAGTTGAAACAGCGTCACATGGGTTTCTGGTCCCAACAGAACCGACTGCAGCTCACGAGACGGCCGGCGACCCGGTTTCTCACAAACGCTGCTTTGTTCCTGAGCTTTTCTTAGAGTCTCAGCTCTACCAGGAAAATGTGCCAGCGGATTATTAAGTATGACGTCATGGCTACATGTAGCGAAGGTTAGCATGTAGCTTCAGCTGCTGGCTAAACGTGGATCATTTCCTGGATCAGTGAGTCGTCGCTACACTAAATGCCAACAGTGTTTAGCTGATGCTAACGCTAAATGCTAATCATGAACATTCATTTCGCTTCAGGAAGTGATTCTTTGTGACGGAGCTTTCAGGTTTAGGTGACGGGGAAGATGGCGCAGCGTGTGCCGAGCTGTTATTTCCCACTAATGCTGCTGTTCTGGACTGCCTTTTGTCTTCGTTTTGCATGCTGTGGATTCGGTAATCCGGGAGGTGTTGGAGTGAGTACCAGGAAAATGTCTAAGAATAAACTAAGGGAGCACATGCTGCTAGCTCCGTTAGCATCGAGAACCAGCTAGCTTCGGAGAACATGACCGCCTTATGTCAGGTGTCACGATGATTACACTGAACACCGGAGCCACTTTGAGGATGAAAGTTTCCCTCTGCTCACCTCTGCTCCAAAAACGGATAGAAAAGATAAATGGTGACGTCATAGAAACGCTTTCCAAGCTTATCAGCGACAGAGACAGAGCTGATGGTCTGGAGGTTTGGGAACCGGATCGAGACGCTGCAACCTGAAGCTCTATGGACACGACAGGATGATGAAGATGCTCTGCTGGTTAAAATCTGCCAGGCTACAATTCCCAAGGAAAAGATGTCCCCAGTGTCCTTCACAGATGTCCCCAGTGTCCTTCACAGATGTCCCCAGTGTCCTTCACAGATGTCCCCAGTGTCCTTCACAGATGTCCCCAGTGTCCTTCACAGATGTCCCCAGTGTCCTTCACAGATGTCCCCAGTGTCCTTCACAGATGGACACCATCACAGATGTCCCCGGTGTCCTTCATAGATGGACACCATCACAGATGTCCCCAGTGTCCTTCACAGATGGACACCATCACAGATGTCCCTGGTGTCCTTCATAGATGTCCCCAGTGTCCTTCACAGATGTCCCCAGTGTCCTTCACAGATGTCCCCAGTGTCCTTCACAGATGGACACCATCACAGATGTCCCCGGTGTCCTTCATAGATGGACACCATCACAGATGTCCCCAGTGTCCTTCACAGATGGACACCATCACAGATGTCCCCGGTGTCCTTCATAGATGGACACCATCACAGATGTCCCCGGTGTCCTTCATAGATGGACACCATCATAGATGTCCCCAGTGTCCTTCACAGATGGACACCATCATAGATGTCCCCGGTGTCCTTCACAGATGGACACCATCATAGATGTCCCCGGTGTCCTTCACAGATGTCCCCAGTGTCCTTCACAGATGGACACCATCACAGATGTCCCCGGTGTCCTTCACAGATGGACACCATCACAGATGTCCCCGGTGTCCTTCACAGATGGACACCATCACAGATGTCCCTGGTGTCCTTCACAGATGGACACCATCACAGATGTCCCTGGTGTCCTTCACAGATGGACACCATCACAGATGTCCCTGGTGTCCTTCACAGATGGACACCATCATAGATGTCCCCAGTGTCCTTCACAGATGGACACCATCATAGATGTCCCCGGTGTCCTTCACAGATGTCCCCAGTGTCCTTCACAGATGGACACCATCACAGATGTCCCCGGTGTCCTTCACAGATGGACACCATCACAGATGTCCCCGGTGTCCTTCACAGATGGACACCATCACAGATGTCCCTGGTGTCCTTCACAGATGGACACCATCACAGATGTCCCTGGTGTCCTTCACAGATGGACACCATCACAGATGTCCCTGGTGTCCTTCACAGATGGACACCATCACAGATGTCCCCGGTGTCCTTCACAGATGGACACCATCACAGATGTCCCCGGTGTCCTTCACAGATGTCCCTGGTGTCCTTCACAGATGGACACCATCACAGATGTCCCCGGTGTCCTTCACAGATTCTAATTTCTCCACTTTGTTCTCATGTCTTTGTTTCCCTCACGTGGAAACGTCAAACCAAAGTCTTGTTTCTGTTTGCTAAAAAGATTAACGCTGACTTTGTCTTTTTCCAAGAAAGTCATTCTAGTTGTGATGATCTGAATTCCTCCAGCCTCAGTGGGGTGATGATGTCTCAGGGTTCAGGAGCTGTTTGCATTTTTCAGAATAACTTTAGCCTTTCAGCATTAAAGACTGAAGGACATTACTTAATCATTATAATTGATTGCAATTTCCCCCTTCAAAGTGTAGATTCCTTTGCATCTATGGATGTAATGAAAAAACTAAAAATATCAGTTTTTCCCCATATTGAGAACCACTGGTTAATATGTCCTGCCGCGCTGCTCTGATGATGCTAACAGCTATTAACTAGCTTTACAGAGCGGTTCAGTCTGGGTGTATGGAGGTCGAACACAGATTGTTCACATGGCCTAATAAACATCGACTCCTGGCTGCTGTCGGTCAGACATGCAGCGTTCTGCCTCAGATCCTGAGCATGAAGACAGACTTTGATCAGACAGAGCAGAGAGCTGAGCAACTCTACAACATGATTATATGATCCACTGACAGATCCTGGTCCAAAGCTCAGAGAATGTTCTCGGGTTAAACTGGGAACTTCTGAAGTTTCAAATAGGAAAATGTGGTAAAAAGAAACAAACTCCAGATTTCATCATTTCAAACTTAACGACTCTTTTCCTGAAATCAGTGGATCAGATGTCGGGAGAGAAACGATTTTTCAGAATTGCAGAACATTCCAGTTTCTTTTTAAAGTCCGTTTGGCTGTGAACACAACAGTTTGACCTCAGTCACAAGAAATCAGTCTAGATTTTGCTATCTAGACTGATTTCATGTGTGGAAAATGAGAGCAGAGTGGCTTCATTAGGTCCAGACAGAGATGTTTGGAGGACGGTGAGCAGATTCTGCTATAACTCTACTGTTATACTCAGAATGAATGGAAACACCTGCAGTGATCTCATGAAATCTCCTCTTTCTGTGCCAACCTGCACAGATTATCTCACAGCTCCGCATAGAACGGCGAGTAGCTGCTCAGCTCCTGGATGCTCTTCCACATCTTAAAAAAATTGGTGAAAGTAATAAACTTTGTTGTGATCAGGCAATCTCTCTGCTGGACACTTTGGATGCGATTAAACGCCTAAAGACGAACAAATCTCCAAGACGGCTGAGGGTCTATAAATGATTCTCCACACAGCTGGACCTTTTCTCCTCCAGGGACATTTGGAAAGCTTTGAGAGGGGAACCGTCCTGCTGCCCCGACCCAGGCCAGAACCTGGACCTGGACCAGGACCAGGACCAGAACCAGGTCCTGGTCCTGGTTCTGGTTCTGGTCCTGGTGCTCTGTTACTTTAACCCTGAAATCTCCAGTCAAACTGTCCAAACTCTGTTTGCTGTCTAAGCCCAATAATCTCCTCACAGATTAATAATCTGGCATAAGGATATTCTACCCAAGAATAAATCTGTTCACTGACTCCTGGAAATCTAACATAATGTATGTAAGCAGCTGTTTGTTCGGTGAGTTTCTGTCGGTTGGAGTTGGAAGCTGAGGATCCGGCCGTTCCCTGAACGCCTCATCCCTCAGAAACCAAACTCAGGCAGTTCAGTGGGAACTTCTGCTGCTGAAACTCGTCTGGCGTCCGATTCCAGAAACGATCCGATCCATCAGCTGATCCACCTGAGCTGCTGTTCATCCATGGAGACGGTTTGGTCTCTGCCTCATCGACTAACCAAGACGCTCTGTAAACTAGTCCACAGGCTGCGCCACAGGAAATGTGTAGATTCAAGACAAATATGGACCTCTTCCTGTACGACTCAGGCTGGAGGCATGAATCATTAGTTTGGAGCTGTGGCTCCACCAAACAGGCCGATGTGAGCAGCTTATGCTTCCTGCTCAGTTTTAAACTTATTCTGGCTTTGCTGCTTCTGACGAGAACAACTGATTCTTTTTGTCATCAATCTCATTTTACTTCTTGCTAAATACGTTTCACATAAAGCAAGGTCAGCAAAATCAAACCTTTATATGTACAAACATCTCATGTCTTTAATAATCCAAAAGCCACGAAAACTATACATTTATTAATTTAATATCTTGTAATTCTCTGGATGATTTTCTTGTCACTATGTATAAAATCCCCCCTGGCATATTTATCTTATTTATTTTTTTTACTTTTCTCATGTTTGTGTACAATGTCAATGTTTCAAATTTGCTTTAAAAAAAAGGTTTGTATAGTTTTGCTTTAGTAAACGGTTCACTGCAGCAATGCATTGTGGGTAGAGGATAATACCCTCAGACATTTTCATGTTTGTCTGGTTCTCTACTGTCAGTTTACAGATGTCTAACTACTTAAATAATTCATAACAGTTTATAACCAAAACTTTGACTCAGAGGAAAATGGCAAAGTAAATTAGTGCTTTAGAATTTATCTGGAAAAACTAAATTGGGGGAAGCTAAGTGCGCTAAAGATTGCTAAGGTTAGCAGAAATGCTAAAGCGGAAAGCCTTCTGGGTCAAAGAGCAACATCGTCCCAATGAGCTGCCCATCTCTAACCAACCTGAGCGCCTCACCACTGCATCCATTAACTGGACAGTTTGGAGGAGAAACACTGAAAACATCTGAAAATGTATTTTTATCGTCTGCATGGATTCACCAGAGCTTAAAATCTTTAAACTTCCTCTGGAATTGGACACATTTTCAGTGAAAGCATCCGGAGCTGCGTGTGTTTTCAGTCACTGCATTAAACTCCCCTCAGCAGCTGATGGTGGTTTTGTTCCTGTGATTGTTCCGATGCCGCCCGCGCGGCGCGGCGCTGCTGCGGATTAGCCGTGAAGGCGCTGCGCCGCGCCGCGGCTGGCAGCTTCCTGCTCACCTACACACTCGCTGCCATCCGCCTCAACGCCGCTCAGCTAATGAGATAAAGGCTGTTTCAAAACATGCAGATGAAAAAGAAGCGGGGATTATCTGCAGCAGAACAGGACGGATCAGGTGGGAGCTGCTCTGATTGGTCAGGATGATGATCGTCAGCCAATCAGAGCGTCTCTGTGTGGGACGACTTTATCCTCATATTTAATCTGTTTGCTCTTTTTTCCTTTAATCCATTTAGATCAGATTAAGCAGAGTTTAGACGCCATGCGAAACATCATGAGTTTCTGCACAGGGACTGAGACCAGAAGGTCAAAGGTCGAAGGTCTCCTCTGGCTCTACGTCCATTCTGAGCATGTGCAGCACTGAAGCGATCTAGACTTGAGTCTGCTCAGCTTCCAGTAGCCAGACGGCTAACAGGAAGCACACACCTCCAAATTGCACCCATCCCAGCTGTGCTGGTTGCTAAGCAACTGAGGAAAGGGGCGGGGTTTCCAGGCTGCTTTTTAAATCCCAAACACCAATCGTAATTATATCAACAGAGTCAGCAACAT
>NW_028263390.1:322500-409556 GCF_051168715.1 Poecilia mexicana | reverse complement strand
GTGAGGAGGAGGAGGTGAGGAGGAAGAGGAGGAGGTGAGGAGGAGGAGGAGGAGGAGGAGGAGGAGGTGAGGAGGAAGAGGAGGAGGTGAGGAGGAGGAGGTGAGGAGGAGGAGGTGGAGGTGAGGAGGAGGAGGTGAGGAGGAGGAGGAGGTGAGGAGGAGGAGGTGAGGAGGAGGAGGAGGGAGGAGGAGGAGGTGAGGAGGAGGAGGTGAGGAGGAGGAGGTGAGGAGGAGGAGGTGGAGGTGAGGAGGAGGAGGTGAGGAGGAGGAGGTGAGGAGGAGGAGGTGGAGGTGAGGAGGAGGAGGTGAGGAGGAGGAGGTGAGGAGGACTGATCCAGACTGATACTCTATTTAAAGCCTTTTGGATATTTGGTTCCAAATCTCTCCAATCATAGTGATGACTGATAGAAGATGATGATGTTGCTGAATGGATGAATGGATGAATGGATGAATCCTCTGGGTAAAATAGAAAGAGTGATGATAAATCTGAAAAGGAAAAAAGACAAATTATATTCTTAGAGGAGACTCATTTATCCAAAAAGAAGAACAGCAGCAACATGAACATCGAACAGAAACAGTTTGATTCCAGAAAGATAGAAAATACTACAGGAAGAACAGGACATGAATTAATGACTGGTAAATCATTCACTCATTCATTCAGTAGTAGTTCAGCTCTTGATGCTCCTTCTTCCTCTGGTGAAGTCGGGCTCTTGTTCACTAGTTGCTTCCTGCTCTGACATCGTTACCATGGTGACCTGACCTTCCTCGCCCCCCCACCCCGGAGGGAACATCACAAGGCAGACGAGTCGCTGCCAGAAACACTGATGACCCTGAAGGGATTCAGCATCATTAAGGATTGTTGGACGTCATGCTTTTATTTTGAAGGCTAATTGTGCTGGATGACCTTTGACCACATGTTCAGTTTCCTCCTGTTCATTAGCTGGAAACCAGGACCAGAACCAGAACAGGACCAGAACCAGAACCAGGACCAGAACCTGGACCAGGACCAGAACCAGGACCAGAACCTGGACCAGGACCAGAACCAGGACCAGGACCAGAACCAGAACCTGGACCAGGACCAGAACCAGGACCAGAACCAGGACCAGAACCAGAACCTGGACCAGGACCAGAACCAGAACCAGAACCAGAACCAGGACCAGAACCAGCTTTATTTTATTGTATTAAAGCTTAAAAATAACTTAAATATATTTTTTCATTTCTAAGTGAATGAATTCTAAATTCGCCCGTTTGGTAAAACCTGCTGGTCCGTTCTCTGACCTGCAGCGCCATCTGGAGGCTGAACGTGGTCAACACAGAACCAGTCCGGACCTGCGGGTTCTGGTTCAAAATAAAGAACGTTCTTTTCTCGAAGAATCCTATTGAATCCAGTCATTAGGTCTGAGGAAGATGAAGATGAAGATGTCACTTTACCCGGATTTTCTCAGAGTTTTGTGTTTCAGGTTCTGTGAAGTTCTAGAAGCCGTCTGGATCCGTCCCGAACTCTCCGATGGTTCCGGTTCTTCTCACGGTTTAAAAACATACCTGTTAATCTACCAGGTTTCTATGGAAACCAGCTCAGCCTCTGAAGTTACCCTGCCCTTTATGAACCAAAACGTAACTGCAGGAATAAGGATTTCATCTGGAAACTTTTATTTTATTTTATTTTATTTTATTTTATTTTATTTTATTTTATTTTATTTTGCAGGTCAGTTTGAGGAATGTTGAGTTTCTGCAGATGGTCGGATCCTTGCAGGATCAGGTTTGAGATCATTTCCTTTGGATCTGAGTTTTTACTTAAGAAATTATTATTTAATTTCATTTTTACTGAGTTCCAAAATGAATATAATTTCATCTTTGCATTTTCTTGTATTCCTTTGTCATTTTTCGTCTTTACTTTATTTACTTATAATAAAATAATTGGTTTTTATGTAAAAATGTCCGTTTTTTTTTTATTAAAACATTTCACATTGTAAATATTCATAAAGGCATTTTTTCACTAAGACTCTGGAAGGATTTTACATTTTATTCAGGAGTATAAATAAATAATAATTTATCTTTTATGTTGATTAATGTTTTGTTTTCATTTTATGAATAAACTGATTTATCGGACCTAAAATCTAAATGTCCAGATTCGGTCTCTGTGCTTGTTGCAGAGCTCCAGCTCGGCCAGCAGGTGGCAGTCAAACACCGGAAGGAAAACATTCAGCGGTAAAACCGGAACATAACAACTTTCAGATTTTATGAAGTTGATGAGCTTTAAGCCAGAATTTCTCCGAGATTTAAATTATATTCCAACATCAATATTCAGATTAAATATGATTGTTATTCACGTAAATGTTTGTCAGATTTAATATTTATCAAATGAAATAATGGAGTTTTTTTATTTAACAAAAGTTGTAAATTAACAACTAAATTTATTGCAAAACAAAAATCTGTACAAGTAATTCAGTGAGTTTCCTGCAGTTTTTTAATAAATAATGGATAATTTGGTTCATACTTCGCTGTCACTTGTTGCTGCTCTGGGTTGTTAATAAAGTTTTAGGAGGAAAGAAAAATGTGGGAAGGTGAGTGTTGTGCGCATGCGCAGTTCGTTTCTGTGGAGTTTGATCTTTGATCTGCTGCAGGATGGTGAGTTGGGCCTTTTTTATGTTCTGGTTCTGGTTCTGATCTGAAGCCAAACTTTTCTTTGGGTTCCAGCAGAATAAACAGATGAAGGGTCAGTTTCCTGTTTCCTGTTGGACAGAACAGGAAAAAGTTCAACTTTGACCCAAAGTGTCATCAGCGTTTTCTGGAAATGATTAATTTTCTGCTTCAGCTGCAGATGACTGTCTAGAATTCTGGTTCTGGGTTTTTGGACTCGTTAAATGATCCGAACGTGTTGAAATAAATTCATGTTCAGAATCAGCATCAGATGGAACAAATTCAGTTAAAATGGTAAATAATCAAATAAATAAAACGGTACAAAGCACAGAGTAGAGCCGCTGGTCCGGCTGACGGACATCTGGTCAGGACGGAGCCCACCGGGGGGCCCAGGGGACGACCCGGACACTCAGGGGCCCAGGGGACGACCCGGACACTCAGGGCCCAGGGGACGACCCGGACACTCAGGGCCCAGGGGACGACCCGGACACTCAGGGCCCAGGGGACGACACGGACACTCCACCCGGAACCTCAGGGGCCCAGGGGACGACCCGGACACTCAGGGGCCCAGGGGACGACCCGGACACTCAGGGGCCCAGGGGACGACCCGGACACTCCACCCGGAACCTCAGGGGCCCAGGGGACGACCCGGACACTCCACCCGGAACCTCAGGGGCCCAGGGGACGACCCGGACACTCCACCCGGAACCTCAGGGGCCCAGGGGACGACCCGGACACTCAGGGGCCCAGGGGACGACCCGGACACTCAGGGCCCAGGGGACGACCCGGACACTCAGGGCCCAGGGGACGACCCGGACACTCAGGGCCCAGGGGACGACACGGACACTCCACCCGGAACCTCAGGGGCCCAGGGGACGACCCGGACACTCAGGGGCCCAGGGGACGACCCGGACACTCAGGGCCCAGGGGACGACCCGGACACTCAGGGCCCAGGGGACGACCCGGACACTCAGGGCCCAGGGGACGACACGGACACTCCACCCGGAACCTCAGGGGCCCAGGGGACGACCCGGACACTCAGGGGCCCAGGGGACGACCCGGACACTCAGGGGCCCAGGGGACGACCCGGACACTCCACCCGGAACCTCAGGGGCCCAGGGGACGACCCGGACACTCAGGGGCCCAGGGGACGACCCGGACACTCAGGGCCCAGGGGACGACCCGGACACTCCACCCGGAACCTCAGGGGCCCAGGGGACGACCCGGACACTCAGGGGCCCAGGGGACGACCCGGACACTCAGGGGCCCAGGGGACGACCCGGACACTCAGGGGCCCAGGGACGACCCGGACAGGCTGCAGGGACGGCGTTCCTCTGCTGGGAATGCTGTGGGATTCCTGGAATCTGGCGGAGGGAAGTCTGAGCCTCCTGCTGAGCCCGGATAAGAGGAAGAAGATGGATGGATAAAATGTAAATCCAACCAGAATTCATAATTAATGAACTGAAGAATGAAGACAATGATTTAATTAATTATATAAATATAAATCATAATTGTAGGAGTTACTTATTCTTTCTTTTTATTATTGAATTTAATTTGTTGTTAGTTTATTTGATAGTTTTGGGTTATTTACAAGTTTTAGTTGCAAGTTAAGAATTTAAAATTTTGTTTGTCTATTTTGTGAAGAACAGTGGAGCCATTTTCTGTTTTTTAATTTTTAATTTTTATTTGACTCATTATCTGAACATCCAGTCAGATCTGTTCATCAAGTTAATGAATATTTAAATATCAAACTTTAAAATACATAAATAAAAATAACATGACTCATTTAAAGATGAGGTTATTTTTCAATAAGCAATTTATTAAATTTGTAACTTATATAACATGATTGGAGAAAAAAAATTAATAAATTGTTAAATTATATAAATCAAGTTGATCAATTAAAAGATGTCTTTTAAAATAATGCAAAGAAAAATGATCCATTTCAAAATAAATATATGAATAAATGAAATAAGACATTTATAGAAATAGCAACATAAAAGCCATGGATTTAAAATTTTATTCATTTAATTTATGGATAAAATTAAAATGAATAAAATATGAAATTATTATTAAAATTTAAATTAAAAACTGATCTACGAATGAATGAAGTGACTTTATTCCTTCAGAACCAGATAAACCCAACAGAACCAGCTGGGATGAGATCAGAACCGGAAGAGAAAAAAACACTCTGGTTCTGGTTCAGACCCGGTTCAGCTCCGCCTCCTGCAGCATTAACGACCCGCCCTCCGTCCCCCGGGGTCAGAGGTCAGCCTGCTGTTTACTTAGGCGCTGATCCGGTTACAGACCTGAACGGGCCACACGCAGAACAGAACCAGCTGCACCATTCAGCGACTTCTGGATCCTCAGAACCGGGTCAGAACCAGAACAAAATCTGTCAGAATTTTTAACATTTCTGAAACGTTTTCTTCTTCTGGGTTCTTTTGTTTGGTTCTGGTTGTCGGGTCCAAATGAGCCTCGACGCGCTGCGGGACAGAAACACGGAACCAGATAAAAACAAACCCAAAACACAGAGAGAATGTCATTTTCTTATTATATAAAATAAATAATAATAATAATAATGAATAATAATAATAATAATAATAATGAATAATAATAATAATGAATAATAATAATAATAATAATAATAATAATAATAATCCAGTTTTTCAAAAGCATTTTTTAATTAGATAAAGTATTTGATCATATTTTCGTCATTACATTTGGGTTTAATTTTATTTTTTTGCATTTTTATCTCAGATAAGAATAATATGCAGATCATTCATTTTTTTTAACTTTGTATTTTAATTTATGTCTTTAAATTAATGCTTCCCTTTATTTTTATGCAGATTATTTGCAGTAATTTTGATTACATGTCAGAAGCTTTGTAATATTATTTTACATCAGACCGAATTTTTAGAAAAATTCTGAACTGTTTAAATGAGAACAATGTTCCTCCTGCAGGCGGCCGGGTCGGCGCTGCGGGTCCATGCGGTCCGGTTCGGTCCGGGTCAGGAACTGTTCGGGTCGCTGCAGGCGTTCGTGGAGGAGCGAAGACTCAGAGCGCCCTTCATCATCACCTGTGTGGGCAGCGTTACCAGGGCAACGCTAAGGCTGGCAAACGCCACGGCAACAAATACTAACGAGGTACGAGAAGGAACTGTTCAGGTGAACTGGTTCATGTTCAGTGATTTGTTTGACGTGTGAACAGTTCAGTCCAGTCAGGTTCTGACCCGGTTCTGCTCCCAGGTTCTGCAGCTCAGCGGTCGCTATGAGATCGTCTCTCTGGTCGGGACGCTCAACAGCGACGCCCACCTCCACATCAGCCTGGCAGACGCCCAGGGCGCCACAGTGGGCGGCCATGTTCTGGGCGACCTGGAGGTCTTCACCACTGCCGAGGTCGTCGTGGGCGACGCCGTCGACCTGCAGTTCAGCAGGGAGCCCGATCCGAGGACGGGCTTCCCCGAGCTTGTGGTTCTGACCCGATCAGAGGTGGAGAGAGCAGCCTGAAGAGGGTTCTGGACCTGGACCCGATCCCAGTCCCAGTTCCGGTCCGGGACCCGGTTCTGTCTGATAAAAACGTCCCTGATTAAATCACTGTCAGCTTTCTGTAGCCGACCCAGAACCTGTAGCCAGCACATCAGAACCAAATCAGAACCGATCGTTTGTAAACAGCGTTTCTGTGAAATGATTGACCTTTGACCCCAGCCTCTCTGTTCCTGCTGAGCTGTGAGCGGTTGCTATGGAAACTGATGAAATAAAAGCCTGTTGGTTTGTTTTGAAGCTGATTTTCATGGATGAAAAGTTTCCAGATTTGTGTGGAAACTTTAAATGGCCGCTTTGCTTTGTTGTCTCTCGCTAAGATAATCCTAAATCTCCCAGCATGCCTCCTTCCCCCGCCCCCCACGCGGCGCCGCGCGCCATTAAAGCGGAGCTACAAAGCACTGTTTGGAGGCGTTGGTGGTCTGCGGCCCCCCAGGGCCCGTCTTCCTGATCTGAGGCTCTGATCAGGCGGGCCGTTGTCACGGCGATTACTGCTCTGAGCTGTTTCAGCCTCATTTCACATAATAAGAGCAGCGGACATGTTGGCTCACCGCCTCAGAGATCAGTGTTATTGATCCTTAATGATCCGCTTTAACCTTCAGCAGATCTGCTGCTCTGAACTCTGACTCCACACAGTAACTCTCTTCATGACCTTTGACCTGCTAACTAAGTCTGTCTCTGAGCTTCACTGGGAGGCTTTCCTGTCTGGTTTGGAGATGACCCTTGACCCCTCTCAGGTTGATGAACAACAGTTGCCTCTGTGAGGAGACGTTTCCTCTCAGACAGGCTAAAACTAGAATATGATGCATCATGTGTTGCTAGGCAGATTTAATTTTAGATTATTAGATACCAGTGGTGACCAGTAGCTGCTAACCCTACAGCACTAGTCATAAACATTAGCTCTGCTGATGCGCTATGCTACATGGTATTTAGCTGAAGCTAATGCTATAGCGCTAACTAGGGTTGCTACCTGTCCGTTAAAATATGCAATGTCCCGTATTATAAATGTCCGATAGACTCACATTGTTACTAAGTGTAACAATAATGACCAAAATAAAACAGGAAATATTTAGATCAGCTAAATTCTCGTTGCGGACAAAGACATGAACACGTAGACGCCTCATGGAGCGGGTCAGAGGTCATGGAGCGGGTCAGAGGTCATGGAACGGGTCAGAGGTCATGGAGCGGGTCAGAGGTCATGGAGCGGGTCAGAGGTCATGGAGCGGGTCGGCCCGTTGCTGCAATACGTCACAGCGTCCGCCATATTGAATGTGGCATCTCTCCCAGTAAGCTAATACAGGTAAATGGACCGAACTTCACAAAGTGCCGTTCTACAAAGTATTTTAAATTAATTCCTGTCATTGACACATTTTCTCACACATTAATATATTTGGTAATCAGAGAAATGACTAAAGACAGTTTCTAACTTTTGATGTGATTATTTAATGTTTTGGGGCATTTCTGATAAAGAGCTCAATGTTTTATTTGGTAGAAATTATTCTGATCATTTTTATATTAACATTGATGAACAGACATTTTTACAGTGTTTAAAGGACATATTTACATAATTCCATAATTTAATCTACATTTAACGTTTCAAGGCAACAAATTATTTTCTTGTATTTATTTTTTATACATTATTGAGAAATGACTTTTGATCTATAAATCAGTCATTGTCAAACATTAAACTACATATTTTTCTTACTTTTTTCCAGAGAAAAAATATTTATTATACGTCAACTCTGCTATTGACAGCAAAGAGTGAAAATAATTCTAACAGAATAAATTATTCTTATTTCATTACATAAGCTGTATTAATACACTAATACTTCAGATTGAGATATTTAAAAAATACACAAAAAGTGAAAGAATAAAACATTTATTTATTATACTGGGAACACTGGTCACAGGCTTCAGTCTGCTGGTCTCACTGGGAGAACTCAATGACTTCTGAGACGTCCTGGTTCTCAGGCTGAAGCCGAGGATAAAAGAGAAATGATCCAAAAGTGAAACTACATATATGTTTCCTTGACATTCATAAAAAGCCATTTTCAGCATGTTGGGCTCTGACTCGTAGCATCTTTATAGCTAAATACCGACATGGAGAAGCTGAGCTGGAAACAGACTGAAGAGCAGCAGCTCCAGCTCTGATCCTGACTGATCTTTCCTCACTAAATCCTCTGGTTTTAATGAACTTCTCCTCTAACAGCGGTTTCTCATCAGCAAAGTCAAGTAATTCTGATCTTTCATCCTTACCTGTGGAAGGTAAAGCCAATGAATCCAGTTTGTTTCGTAAAACGGTTGAAACACAGAACAGGAGCTCCGATCCCTGCTGCCACATACAAGATGGCGGCGACGTAACGTAGATCTCAGCGCTCAGTGAGGGTCTAGTATTCATGTCTATATTCATGTCTGTGGTGGAGGGAGCTGAAGGACCTCTGAACTCTGCTGTCACGGCTGCCTATCGGACACTACGCAGCCGCGGTGAGCTGCTGTCAACCCGGATCTTTTTAAAACATCCTGACCAGATTCTCCACCTCCTTAGAAGTAAAACCTCTCGTAAAGATGCGGACGTAGAAGGAAAACGCAAATCCCAGGCTGAACATGTCAGTGAGGATGAAAACAGGCAATTAAAAAAAAGTGTCCATCGTGGCGCAGTGAGATACCAGACAGAATAAATCAGGAGAGGAACTGCAGACCTGGTAACATTTTGCTCTGATTATGTTTCTTATTGTGCTTTTAGTCGACTATATTGGTTTGATTATTTGCTTATTTAATGTATAATAATATAAGCCAAAATAATACAAATGATAATTTAAAGAACAAATCATGATTATTATCATTATTATTAATGCACCAGACCCAGACCTGCAGTCTTGGGCGGTTCTGGACGGGGAACAACAGGGAACCAAAGAAGTTACTAAATAAATGTCTTATATTAATACTCAGTGGTGGATCACTTTTTTAAAACCTTCACAGTTTTACTTTAACAATGAATTAAATGTTCTAGTGCTGCACCTTTAGCTGCTGTGTAGGATCAGACTTTCATCTGCAGCCTGGAGACACAAGTGGCTCTTTGGCTCATTTATTATATCAAATGATGAAATATTGCTCTGATTTTTTTTTGTTTCTTTCTTTTTCAAGTGTTGCCATGAAAAACACCAACTATCCTGATAAATCTGGTCCAGAACCAGCTTCCAAATCCAACTCCTTATTTATCGAAATATTTTGGTGATATTCTGTAAAATATCAGAATGTTCACATAACTTTTATGCTCTTCGTTGTCTGAGGACACATTTTGAATATTCAGTCAGGTGTTATGATCAGTTACTCAGTGGTTTACCAGATACTTTTTACACTTGCTTAATTAAATGTTTTTAAAGTCTGCTACTCTGGTTGGGGTTCAGTTTTAGGGAACTAACCGACCTCTATGTATGAACGGTGGCTCTATGGGTCACTTTGTAAAAACAGCCATAAAATAAAGTCTATCGCTGCAGCGGCCGTCCCACCATGAGAGTCGGACGAAGGTGGCAGCCGCTGACCATTGAGCACCAATTTACTGTTGATGTTATAATTCATGTCCTACAAGTTTAAAGAAAAAGAAAAAGAAAACAAATAAGAGAAGTGAAAACCAAGAACTTTGTGTCTTGTTGAAATCAAATTATTAGACAAAAAGACAAAACCTGAATTAAAACCACTTCAAAATAAGAGCATATATTTAAACGTCAGAAGATTTCTGAACAGTTTATAACCAAAACTTCAACTAAAACTTTACAAAACAGCCAAGGAAATTAGCACTCAGAGTGCATCCTGAGAAGAAGAAGCTAAGAGCGCTAAAGGAAATGTTAGCGCTGCTAGAAATAAAGAAGTGATGGATCAGAGGAACTGCTAATTCTTCCGTCCTTCCTCTCATTTGCAGCTTCTCCTCCCAGCTGCCTCCCTGCTCCTGTTATCGGTGAATAATGAGCGGGATGCAGCGGGATGCAGCGGCCCCGCCGCCCCCTCTCCGCCTCACTTCTGACGGCCAGCCCAGGTCGTTTGTCCGGCTGATCCGGCTAATGACGGCCGGCTCTGTGCAGCTCTCAGCGGGAAGCCGATCTCACACACCGATCAAACATCAGAGCCGGAGCTTCACAGATTCACACAACAATGAGCACAATTAGGAAAGTTTTCCTCCAGACAAGCTCAGATGAAACCTGCTGAGGAGGAGGAGGAGGAGGAGGAGAAGGAGGAGGAGGAGGAGGAGGAGGAGGAGGAGGAGGAGGAGGAGGAGGAGGAAGCTACGGTTCGGCTGCGGTTCTGCTCCCTTCAGGTGGAAGCGGAGCAGAACCAGCAGCCTCCGTGTTTCATTTCATTTCTACTGTAATAATGACCTTCATCATGATCTTCAGCTGTAAATGAAATAAAAACATTTTAGTTTGTTTTTATTGATTTACTTTTGTATTAATTGATGTTTCTTAATTTCAGCAGTCCTGCTGCTTTTAATAAATTCACAAACAATAAATATAAATATTAATCGGTATTTAAATTGTTTCAAAAACATTTAAAACGTTTTAAAAAATAATATTCTAATAAACCGGTTCATTTTTATTGTTAATGGTTTTTTTAATCTGAATCAAAATATGAAAAAAAAATCAAATGTCTCTAACAGCAGAAATTAATTCGAGTGTATTGATTAAATGTAATAAATGTTCTTTTTAGAAAATTGTCACATTTATCTGAAGGATTTAGTTTGAATGTTTTCCAGAAAACATTAATTCTGGTTGATCTGATGAATTAATCTCCATCAACATGTTTCATACTCCACTTCCTAAATGAATTCTCTCGTTTAGGAGATAAATTACTGCGTTAATATCATAAAGGTTTTGTTATGAAAGATTAAATAAAAAATCGAAATAGAAAATATCTGATATCATCCACAATATTTTAATTCCTTCCGCAGAATAAAATATATTTATGATCGTATTTATTAACAATATCCATTAAATTCTACTTGAATAAAATCGATGTTTTTGTTGGGAACAGATCTGAGGCCTCTGGCTGCAGCTGCTGCTGTTTTCCACCAGGGGGCAGCAGGTGACTGGATGAGCAGCTTCATGTGGCTGCTGTGGGTCGGAACCAGAAGGTTCTGCTTTAGGTCCGGGTGGAGCTCCAGAACCGAACCGGAGTTCTTCTTCAAATCTGTGATGCTGCAGAACCGGACAGAGTTCACCTCTCTGTCAGAGAACTCAGCGGATGTCAGACTCGGGCTAAACAGGTTTTTGGTTCCCGGAATCTGGAGGTTCTGGAGGTTCTGGTCAGTAAAGTGTCTCTTTGTCTTGGGCACAGCAGAACCAGAACCGAACTGAACCTTCTCGGCTCCATAATGACACCCTGCTGAGAAGAGGGAAAAGGCTCTTTGGTTCTGGTTCTGGTTAATGAGCAGAACCGCTGAGAAATCACTGCAAACACACAAGAAATACCAACTTTGTTGTTTGTGGGGAGTTTCTTTTGTCTGCTGCTTCCTTCATCATCCACTAGATGGCGCCAAGAGGCTGATCCTACCTGGTCTGGGTCGGTCACAGGTGTGCTCAATCTACCTCGTCATCTTGGAGTGTGGTCTGCTGCTCTGCCCCTCTGAGCCTGGGCTCCAGTTTTCTCTCAAGTATCGTTTACCTGTTGCTCTTCTCTCAGGTGTTTCTTTGTAGCGCCCTGGGTTTTACCCGCTGGTTGCCCGAGTCCATCTCCTACCCGGCTGAAGATTCTGACAGTTCTTCGTTCCTCCTCCCTCCATCACAGAGACCAAATCAGTTCTACTTCCCCTGGTGGCCAACCAAGTACAACCACTCCATTTCTCAGAATCCAAGCAGTTTACCATGACCTTTCCTTTTCTCTCCAGCTACCCTCAGCGACCCGGTGACCCGGCAACCCGGCGACCCGGCAACCCAGCGACCCGGCTTCCCCCACAGGACAAGAACCACACATCTCACATTTTCACCTTTGCTCAAAGTCAACTTTATTTATCTGATTCCTAGTCTCCTGTTTGTGTTCTGTATGTGGGATAAAAGACGTGAAGACATGATAAACTTCACTTAAGAGCTTCGTTACTTTGACTGGACCAAAACAAAAATCTGCTGAAATGAGCAGAAATCCTGAATCTCTTACCTGAAGCAAATCATCGTTCTTTTGATGTTTCAGAACGAAGCTGCAGAAAACATCAGAACCAAACAGGAACATCCAGAACGTGAAAAGAGCAGGATGGGGCAGGATGGGGCAGGATGGGGCAGGATGGGGCAGGATGGGGCAGGGTGGAGCAGGATGGGGCAGGATGGGGCAGGGTGGAGCAGGATGGGGCATGATGGGGCAGGATGGAGACAAATTGGTTTCAATATTATAAATGTTTCAATATTTGAAAAATAATAATTTCAGAAGTGAAACTTTGAATAGAATTTATAATCTGTATGCAATAGTGGAACTTTAATTTGTACATTTTTTTAAACAGCTTTATTTCTGTTCATTTTCAAATGCATGACAAACTCATATTTGGTACATTGTCAAGAAACTGGGTGAAAAACAAACACAATAGCAAAACCTCAAAATAACCTGAGAACTATTCAACACAACTGGTCGTGCCTATTAAAGTGTCAATAAATCAGAGATTATGTATTTTTTCTCCCCCCCCCCCTACGTCTCTCACTTACAGGATAGTACAGGTAATATGATTACACAGCCATAGTTCTGCCAGATCATGTTTGAGTCATTCCGCATCCCGGTCAGTCACGTCCATAGATGATAACATTTCCATGAAGGGGCCCCATATGGCCCCAAATGCTGCTTGTTTTCCTCTCACATTATAAAGAATCTTTTCCGGTTTACAGTAAGACACCAACTCATCAATCTATTGTCTTATTGATGGCGATTTTTCAGATTTCCAATTTTTCAAAATACATTTTTTTGCTGCTGTGCTTGCAAGAAGAATAAAGTATTTCTTATAATAATTTATTCTAATAGTTGTTAAATCTCCTAAAATCCACACCTTGGGTTCTTATTCAGTCTGATGTCCCACAACTCTTGATGTGATCTCAATCATGTGTTTCAAAAAGTTTCCTATTATTGGACAATACCAAAGCATGCAGAAGGTTCCCATCGGTCACCTGCATCTCTGACATTTGGGAGGAATTTTGTTGTCCATCTTATTCAGTCTATACGGAGTGTAATATGTCCTATGGAATATATTAAATTGAGTCTGTATGGTTTGTAGAAATCAACATGGTTTGTGACTGTCCTAATAGTCCACTCCAATCCTCTTCCTCATTCAATTTCCATTTCCCATTTTTGCTTTTTATAATTTGTGCAGTTTGATATATTTTTCAGACTTCATTCTTTCAAATTGTTTTGAAAAACTTTAATCAGCAGAACTTGATAAATTAACGTCCGACTCGCTCCAGTTTTGAAGCGTTTTGCTTTTTGCTTATAAAAACATTGAAACCAGTTTCTCTCCACATCAGGAGCTTTTTCCTCTTCATGAATTTGTTCTCAGTTGATCTGCTGAATCCAGAGGAGCTTCTGGATCTTTCCTGTCCTGATCTGCGGTGAAAGTCTCTTTCTGGCGGAAACCTTCCGCATGGGGGCGCTCTCCCTCCGTCAGAAACCTGCTGAATTCTGTCCGGTTTTCTGTGTTGATGGTTCAGAGTCCAGCTCTTCTTCTGTTCTCTGCTTTCAGCCAATCACCTGCAGCTCCACGGTAACCACGGTAACGGTTTATGGAAAGTCTCGTCAGAACAGACCGAGCGTTTCCGTCAGCAGCTTTGTGCTGCAATAATCATGAAAAGGAGAGGCTGGTGGCTTCGTCTCCCTCCATGATCAGAAAACCCGCTGGAGGACATTTAAGTCTGTTTCACATTTAAAAGTTTAATGT
Source organism: Poecilia mexicana (assembly GCF_051168715.1). NCBI lineage: Eukaryota > Metazoa > Chordata > Actinopteri > Cyprinodontiformes > Poeciliidae > Poecilia > Poecilia mexicana. The sequence continues at coordinate 395,479 of NW_028263390.1, read as the reverse complement.
TTGTCATGTTTGCCAAGCTTTTCACAATAACTCAGTTAAATCTCCGTCTGTATCAGTTTGATCCAAATTAGTTTCACCTGAAGCTACATAAGAACATAAAGAGCTACAAAGACTTTGGGCTGAAGTCAGGTTGTTCAGTTAAATTTAACTGATGCTCAGAGAAATCCACAGACATTATTGATTATCACGCATCCACTTTGTATAATATTTAGTATTTTTGTAATTTAAATCTGACTAATTACATGAACAGTTTGTATTGTTCGGTGCTTTCCATGTGTTCGGGTTAACAGAACCTTTCTGAGAAGTTCAGCTTCAACCTACAGGGTTTTTACTGGGACTTTATGAAACGGAAACCTTCAAAATTTCTGTTAAAGTTTGAAGTTCTAAGCTTGTGTGGAAATTTCAAAATATGCAGATTATTGAACTTATTTTAAGAAATATATTAATAATGATATTGTGGTAAATCCAGTGGTGATGATGACGGTAAAACAATAATGCCCATTATTATCCTTTTCTATCCAATAATTACTATTGTTGAGACTTCCGTCCACTGGGGGCGCTGCAGGAGCTGTCGCTCCAAACCGGAAGTGGTGGATTTGACCCGGAGAAAGTTCGCAAAGCTGCTTCTGTAACAGCATGTAGCCGCAGCTTTGGAGCGCAGCAGAGCCCAGAACCGGATCCGAAGTTCACCCGTGGTCCTTTTTAACCTTTTAGGATTTTATAAACCGACACAAAAAAGTCTGCAGATATGGGAGTTCCGGCTTTTTTCCGCTGGCTGAGCCGGAAGTACCCGTCTATAATCGTCCACTGTGTGGAGGAAAAGGTGAGCTAGCATCGTTAGCACGGAAAACAACCCGGGTTGGCTTCATGTACCAGCCTGGAGAGACATAATTAAACAGCTTTCACCGTTCATGGACCCGTTTAAACCTGTTTAAACCAGGAGAAGGAGACATGTTAAGAGAAATATCCCGGGTTATCCTCCAGTTTCAGTCTGGAAACATTAAACTGTTTGTGGAGTAAAGCGGCAGTTGTAGTAGCTGTGTTTACGTATCAACGTGATCAGGTTCCCGTGGAACAGGCGGGTTTTCTGGAGCATCTGCTCCTCATCAGAAACACGTTCTGGTTGTTTCAGGACGATCAGCTGCCTTCTCATGGTTTTATCTCGTATCCCAGTGAAACCAGTTGGTTTTTTCCACAGGGGAAGGAGTGTAACGGCGTTCGCATCCCGGTGGACACGACCAAGCCGAACCCCAACGAGGTGGAGTTTGATAACCTGTACCTGGACATGAACGGGATCATCCACCCGTGCACCCACCCTGAGGACAAGTAGGAACCTGATTCTGCAGCTCGGCTCTCATGTAGTTAGAAATAGAAACTTTTTGGCTTCAGAATGAAAAAGTAAAGATGTGTTTTTTTTTTCCAGGCCTGCTCCAAAGAATGAGGATGAGATGATGGTGGCGATATTCGAGTACATCGACCGCCTGTTCAACATCGTGCGCCCCAGGCGGGTTCTCTACATGGCCATTGACGGAGTGGTGAGTCCCTCATGTCTGAATCAAACCTCTGAGAACCGCGGTTCACGGGCCTTCTCCTGGCCACTCCTCAGGCTCCTCGGGCCAAAATGAACCAGCAGCGCTCCCGGCGGTTCAGAGCCTCCAAGGAGGGGGCGGAGCTGACAGAGGAGAAGAACCGCATGAGGGAGGAGATCATCCAGAGAGGTGTGTGACATGTTTAACCTGCCTTATGGGGTCCAGAATCAGCTCCAGGTCCGGGCCATGTGGTGGAGCAGCAGTCAGCCATCATGGCTTCACTGTTCCTCTTTGTTCCAGAGAAACAGGGAACCACTGTGACTATTTTCATTCGTCTGCAGAAATGGATCAACGATGGCGACTAGTTGAACTCGTTGCTTCTCATGTTCTTCTTTCTGCACATAGTTATGTTTCACATGAACCGATTCATGAATTGTTAGCAGGAATCATCTGTTTTACATCATAGAACCAGAAATCTGATCTGTGATGAATGAGAAATATGTATAACAATCTAAATGCCGATCAATAGATATCATGTCGTTAAATAATCTAACAGATTTTTTTTATAGTTGTTGTAATCAAATGCCTTATATTGATACATGCAGGAGAGTAGGAAGTGTTTTCGTCAGAATGATGACGTGAACAATTAGAAAATGAGAGGAATCACCTGTGAGGTGAAGCTCCGCCCACTCTGCTTCTGCTTGTTGACAGGAGGATTTCTTCCACCAGAGGAGATCAAGGAGCGATTCGACAGCAACTGCATCACTCCTGTAAGTGCTGCGCTGGCTGTGATTGGTTGGTGTCTGCGGGGTTAAAGGTCACATGTTTCTGCAGGGCACAGAGTTCATGGATAACCTGGCTCAGTGTCTGCGTTACTACGTGGCGGAGCGGCTCAGCAATGACCCGGGATGGAAGAATGTGGCGGTGAGTTTCTTCTGACAGAACCGCGCTCCGGACACGATGCATTTCACTCCGATCCGTTTGTTCCTGTCCAGGTTTTCCTGTCTGACGCCAGCGTTCCAGGGGAAGGAGAACACAAGATCATGGATTTCATCAGGAGACAGAGAGGTACACTCCGAGACTTCTGCACAGACCCGCTCAGCCGTGGCACCATAAACATAGAATAACAATCATTTATTTGTATAGAACCTTTTTAAACTAATGTGACAGTGATTTACATAAAAACATCATAAATGACATGAGACACAAAAAGCATACCAACCACCTAAAATACATAATTTAAAAGAAAATGAAATAATAAAAATGCAAAATAAATTCAAATTTTAAGAGCTTTATTATGGAAGCAAGTATAAACTGATGTTTTAAAAGACGGTGAACTAAACAATAAAATCCTGGCAGAAAACCTGCAGCCGAGCAAAAACATAAAAATCTTTTTTATCTCATTAAAGGATCTAATGTAGTTTTTATATTTAGTAACAGAAATGTGAAAAACATGGAAGTTGATATCGGGAGAGATTTTCTCACACACACACACACACACACACACACACACACACACACACACACACACACACACACACACACACACACACACAGACAGACTAACAAGGCGTCTCCTCTACAGCTCAGCCCAACCACGACCCAAACACACACCACTGCCTGTGCGGCGCCGACGGTAAGACCTCTCTCTGTTGGACCTGGTTCCGGTCCTGGTCCTGGTTCTACTGCGGTTCTGCTCTGTTCCCTAGCTGACCTCATCATGCTGGGCCTGGCCACCCATGAGCCAAACTTCACCATCATCAGGGAGGAGTTCAAGCCCAACAAGCCGCGGCCGTGTTCGCTGTGCAACCAGACGGGCCATGAGATCAAGGACTGCCAGGGCGTGGCGCGCCAGAAGCAGGGAGAGGTCCGCCTGCACCCGCCGCGCACTTCACTGTGTTGCACTGTATTCACTTTTGCTGGGAGTCTCCTTGTCTTTGTTGGGGCTTTCTTTAAAGTTATTTTTTTCTTTTTTTTTATTCTGTATTATTCCTTTTTGGTATTTTTTTCTTTTTATTATATTTTTGTATTTTTCCTTGTATTTTATGTTTACATTTTTTGTATTTAGCATTTTTTCATCATTATATTTATTTTTAATTTAAATGTTTATTCTTTGCATTTATTTTTTTGTTTTTTTTGTCTTTAAATAATAGTTAAAATAAATCCCTCTCTCTTTCAGCATGATGAGTTCGCTGGCGCCATGCCTGCAGCCGAGCAGGAGTTCATCTTCATCAGGCTCTGCGTCCTGAGGGAGGTCCGTCACTCTTCATCACTCTTCATCACTCCGGTCCAGTTTTAGTCAGGATCCAGTTCAGGTTCTGTAGTTGGTGTCAGATAAACATGGAGGATCCAAACCAAACATTTATTGATTGTATGTGGAATTGAACCATGGACCTGCAGCTGAGTGCTGGGTGTGTGTTGTGTGTGTGGTCAGTACCTGTCCAGAGAGCTGACCATGGCCAGCCTGCCGTTCCCCTTCGACTTTGAGAGGAGCGTGGACGACTGGGTCTTCATGTGTTTCTTTGTGGGAAACGACTTCCTGCCTCACCTTCCTTCCCTGGAGATCAGGTGAGTCTGCAGGAAGATGAACTACTTTCCTCATCGGACAATAATTGGAATAATTATTTAATGATGATGTAAATGTTCATCTGGATCATTTAATCCCTGCTGACGAGGCAAACTTTTCTATAAAACTGTAGAAATGAGCAAAAAATGATTTAACATTCAGCAGCTTGAGTTTATTTATTTTAATCATTTCTCAGTTTTTATCTTTGGCTGTTTGTGGTGATTTATCAGATGGTTTAACTAGTTCAAGTTTAGCTTTTCTAAATTTGAATAAAAACCTTAACATGAGTCTGTGAGGACAGCAGACGGCCTCTAGTTGGAGTGAGAAGCAGCTGATCGTCAGAGGTTCTGATCGTCAGAGGTTCTGATCGCAGCGGTTCTGATGGCAGCGGTTCTGATGGCAGCGGCGCCCCGTCTGGTTCGGTGTTTCAGGTTGAGGCGTTTCTCGGTGCAGATCAGATTCCAGTAATCACCTAATCCTGGCTGATCCTCTGAATGAGCCTGGCATTTTAATCAGGATCCATAATTAGCATTTTAAATCGGCGCCTTGGTTCTGCTCCTCTCTGCTCAGGCTGCCGTTCTGCTGCTGCAGAGGCTTTGAGCTAAAAAGGTTCAGAAATGAGACTCTGTGATTGTCGGATGGAAACATTTTAAACACGTTTGACGTTCCTCTCTGGAGGTTTTCTGTTGAATCCAATAAAACTGAAATGATCTGAAGCAGAAACACGGACCGGACCGGATTTCTACATGAAGTTGAAAAGTCTGGAAAACTATGGCATCACTGGCTAAACTGTTAGCTGTGCTGCCCCTAAAGCAGTAATCATAAGCTTTAGTTTGGCTAACGCTAAAGCTCTATATCAACATGATACTCAGCAGAGGCTAATGCTAAAGTGCTATGCTATCACAGTATGTAGCAAAAGCTAAATGTTAAAGAATTATACCAGCACTGTATTTAGTGGAAGCTAATGCTAAAACTGTTTCCATGCTAACACATGTGCTAACATGGTACATCACCCCCTGCAGGGCTGTATTTGTCATTACACATTCCTGTAGGTTTGATCCTCAGGAAATGATTCTTTAGAACAAACCTTTCATGGTTTAGTTTTGCTATCTCTGCTACTGATTTAGCCTAGCTCACCACAGGACAGGACATCAGCAGATCTCCACACAGTGATGCATTCTGGGTACAGAATAAACGCCAACTGCTGCAGCAAATCACAGGTGGAGAACATAAGAGGAAACAGAACTGCTACCTAAATGGACTTCAGAATAAGAGCATGAACTTGAACAGTTCAAAATCTGAATGAATCGGACCAATAAGAAAACTGCTGGTTCTGGTCCAGTCAAGCAGCTGATCTGAGGTTTCCAGATGATCAGAAATAAATTATGTAAAAATCAGCTTCTGGACTCAAAGAATGCTCCAACAAATACAATTATTTACTGGAGCAGAACCAGCCTGGAGTCTCAGATCCGGTTAATAAATCTTCATGCCCTGTCGTCCCCACAGAGAGGGCGCCATCGACCGGCTGGTCAACATCTACAAGGACGTGGTGCACAAGACCGGAGTGAGTATCCGACCCGGTCCGGTCAGACCCGGTCCGGTTGGTCTGTCTCTGACCTCCGGCGTTCTTCTGCAGGGCTACCTGACACAGAATGGGTTCGTGAACCTGGAGCGGGTGGAGATGATCATGCAGGCGGTGGGCGTGGCCGAGGATAACATCTTCAAGAAGCGCAAAGAGGACGATGTGAGACGCTGGAGGACGGAGGAACCGCGTTCTGTCGCTGCTCCTCTAAACTTCCTCTTTCTTCCTGCAGGAGAACTTCAAGAGGAGAAACAAGGAGAAACGGAAGAGGATGAAGGTGAGTCCAGCTGCTGGTCCCGACCTCTGACCGGTTCTCTGGGTGCGTCATGCGTTTTCTCCTCCCACAGGCCGAGCAGCAGGGTCCGGCCTTCATGACCTCAGGTCAGTTCGCCCCCCAGGCCCTGGGCAGGAGGGACCGTCCTGAGCCGGTCCACAACGCCCGCTACCAGGCCTACGACATGAGGATGCAGTCGGTCGAGCAGCACAACAAGGTAGCATCAGCTAACATTCAGCTAGCGATCAGCTAACATTCAGCTAACATTCAGCTAGCAATCAGCTAGCAATCAGCTAATGTTCAGCTAACATTCAGCTAGCAATCAGCTAGCAATCAGCTAGCAATCAGCTAGCAATCAGCTAATGATCAGCTAACATTCAGCTAGCAATCAGCTAGCGATCAGCTAACATTCAGCTAACATTCAGCTAGCGATCAGCTAACGTTCAGCTAACATTCAGCTAACATTCAGCTAGCAATCAGCTAATGTTCAGCTAACATTCAGCTAGCAATCAGTTAATGTTCAGCTAACATTCAGCTAGCAATCAGCTAGCGATCAGCTAATGTTCAGCTAACATTCAGCTAGCAATCAGCTAGCGTTCAGCTAGCGTTCAGCTAACATTCAGCTAGCAATCAGCTAGCAATCAGCTAGCGTTCAGCTAACATTCATCTAGCAATCAGCTAATGTTCAGCCAACGTTCAGGTAGCACTCATTTAGCAGTCAGGTAGTAATCGGGTAGCGTTGTCTCTGTGGTCAGAAGGCTCCGCCCACTCTGCAGGTGTTCTTGTTTTTATTAATTTTCCCAGTATGATAAATGAAGATGGTGAACCATAGAAATGTCTGAAGCAGAAAAGATTTGAGGTTATGTGTGGAATCCCATCAGTGTGCAGGGACGGATTCTGGAGGCGAGTTCAGCCTGAATGCAGAGTTTAAATCCTCGTTTTCTCCAATCGTTTGTTTCTGTCTGGTTTCTCCTGCAGGATGCAGCTCAGTCCCTGAAGTCCATGATGAGGAACGGAGGCAGGGTGTGTTCACTCACTTCTCTCTCTCTCTCTCTCTCACCCACACACTCTTTCTTTTTACATATTTAGAATATTTTTTAAACATTTAAACTCAAAGGGAAACTTGAAGGTACTGACAGTGCAGACTGTATATTTTATTTATTATTTTCTATTCCGGAACGCTCAGTAGTTTCTAGAACAGCTGGTTCCGGAGCAGATCTGCCCACAGGCCTCAGTAAATAAGTAATCAATCATTTATATTTCTGCCATAACCGACTGACTGCAGCTGTTTGTGGGTTTTGTTGCCCTGCTCAGTCGTCTGCAGGCGTGAGCGACGGCGCAGACCGAGGAGTCAAAAGGAAAAATGAGGACAGCGACAGCGAGCCGGAGCCTGAAGACAACGTCAGGTCAGGCGATTACCATCACTCTGTTTGACTGCAAGCCGGAACCGGGTCAGAACCACGAACCGGGTCAGAACCGGACACTGACACTGCTTCAGTCACAACTCCTGAATATCTGCCTTGAAAACATCAGAACTGATTCCTCTCCTGAATCAGATCAGCTGCAGGCACTGAGCCCTCCCCAGTGCTCCCAGTGCTCCCAGTGCTCTGCTTCCCTCACAGCCTGATTAATATGGAAATCAGGAACGTGGCAGTAAATTCCTCAGTGATGCTCTCGTCAAAGCTCCTAAATCCACCGAGCTAAATTGGTATTCATGATGCCCCCCCACCACTTACACACACTTACCCCCTTGTGTGTATCCGTGTGTGTGACCGTGTGTGTATCCGTGTGTGTGACCGTGTGTGTGACCATGTGTGTGTCCGTGTGTGTGTTGCTGCAGGCTGTGGGAGGACGGCTGGAAGCAGAGGTACTATAAGACCAAGTTCGACGTGGACGTGTCTGACGACGGCTTCAGGAAGAAGGTGGTGCGCTCCTATGTGGAGGGGCTGTGCTGGGTGCTGCGCTACTACTACCAGGTAATCAGGATGCGCTGGCCGGTTCTGGCTGAACCGGAACCAGAACCGGGACCCATCACTGGCCGGTTCTGCCTGTGCTGTAGCAGAACTTCAGCATTAACTTCCACTAAATATCATGTTAGTGTAGTGTTTCATCATTAGCTTCCACCAAGCCCAATGTTAGCATAGCGCTTTAGCATTAGCTTCCTCTACATACCATGTTGTTGTAGCGCTTTAGCGTTGGTGTAGATTTTTGTGATTAATGGTTTAGCGTTAGCGTAGCTAGTCTTTGTGATTAATGCTATAGCATTAGCATAGGTAGTCTTTGTGATTAATGCTGTAGCGTTAGCGTAGCTAGTCTTTGATTAATGCGTTAGCGTAGCTAGTCTTTGTGATTAATGCTGTAGCGTTAGCGTAGCTAGTCTTTGTGATTAATGCTGTAGTGTTAGCGTAGCTAGTCTCTGTGATTACTGCTGTAGCGTTAGCATAGCTAGTCTTTGTGATTAATGCTGTAGCGTTAGCGTAGCTAGTCTTTGTGATTACTGCTGTAGCGTTAGCGTAGCTAGTCTCTGTGATTACTGCTGTAGCGTTAGCGTAGCTAGTCTTTGTGATTACTGCTGTAGCGTTAGCGTAGCTAGTCTTTGTGATTAATGCTGTAGTGTTAGCGTAGCTAGTCTCTGTGATTACTGCTGTAGCGTTAGCATAGCTAGTCTTTGTGATTAATGCTGTAGTGTTAGCGTAGCTAGTCTTTGTGATTACTGCTGTAGCGTTAGCGTAGCTAGTCTTTGTGATTAATGCTGTAGTGTTAGCGTAGCTAGTCTTTGTGATTACTGCTGTAGCGTTAGCGTAGCTAGTCTTTGTGATTAATGCTGTAGTGTTAGCGTAGCTAGTGTTTGTGATTACTGCTGTAGCGTTAGCGTAGCTAGTCTTTGTGATTAATGCTGTAGCGTTAGCGTAGCTAGTCTTTGTGATTAATGCTGTAGCGTTAGCGTAGCTAGTCTTTGTGATTAATGCTGTAGCGTTAGCGTAGCTAGTCTTTGTGATTAATGCTGTAGCGTTAGCATAGCTAGTCTTTGTGATTAATGCTGTAGCGTTAGCATAGCTAGTCTTTGTGATTAATGCTGTAGCGTTAGCGTAGCTAGTCTTTGTGATTAATGCTGTAGCGTTAGCATAGCTAGCCTTTGTGATTAATGCTGTAGCGTTAGCATAGCTAGTCTTTGTGATTAATGCTGTAGCGTTTAAGACTAGAAATGGTGGGAATTCTTAGCTCTGATGCAATCAAAGAAACAGGATTATTCAGGATAGCTGATCCGAAACCCAAATGTTCCAAATAAATCACTAAAACTCCCAGATCGGCGGAAGTTCTGTCTGGACCGCTCCAGTTCTGGCCCGGTTCTCCTTGTAGATGTTGAAGCACCCAGATGAAACAACAGGATCCTGCTGGTCCAAACTGGGAGCGCTGGTTTTCCGGTTGGTTCCTCCCAACAGAGCCCATCCAGATGGGACGGGCTGCAGTGACCTGGCCCTGGTTGGAGTGTGACCTTTGACTCCAGAGCTCCTTCTTAATCTCTGATGCATCTGATGAACTCCTGTGTTGACCCGGCCTGGTCCGGTCCGGTTCTGCTCTTTCTGAATGTGAGTGGGAGCAGGAGTGGTGCTAACGCTGCAGCGCCGGCCCTCTGAGGTTCATCCTGGACGGATCGACCCGGCCCGGTTCTGCTCTCTGCCTGCCTGCGGTCCCAGGGGTCGGTTCTGAAGGGTCCGGCGCCCCCCGGTGGACGGGGACGTGCCTGTCCTCTACTGCTGCAGATTATGATCAGACACAACTCGGCCAACCCAAACCTCAGAGGACCCGGCGGCGCCGGCAGCAGAACCGTCTGAGCAAGGAGACTGAAACGAATCAGAACCAAACCTGGGCTCTGGGTCAGAACCGCTCTGAGGCGTTTAAATCCTCCGGCTGGTTGCCATGGAAACGGCTCCATAACTGGCCAATTCGTTTAATCTTCATTTTTTTTAGCAATATTTTTTTTTAAGTTTTAAATTTTTTCTCAAGTTTTTATTTAAAATCTGATGACGTGAAAGATGTTTGATAGTTTAAACATTTTTACTGATATTTATAGATCTTTTCATCTTTTTACTAGTTACTCTGATACAGTGGTTCTTAACCTTTTTTGAGGTACCGAACCCCCCCCCCCCCACACACACACACACACACACAACTTTGCGGTATTCTGATTTAGTAATGTAATTATATTAGCTGTGTTACCACCCCACGCCACTAGAGGCAGTACCAACCCCGAAAAGATGCGACTAAGGAGCAGATTTAGAAGCTATAGAATTTGGTAAAAACTGAGTTTTGCTGAAGTAATTAAAGACACAAGTTCAAATCCCTGCTGAGAGTGAAGCTCCTCCAATCAGGGCTCCTCCTCAGCTCTGATTGGCTCAGCAATGTAACGTGATCCTCTGCAGCAAAGCGGCGCGTCATCACGACTTTACACAGTGTGTCTTTACCTCCGCGGCAGAGGCTCCGCCGAACCCCTGGGGTTCGATCGGACCCAGGTTAAGAACCACTGATCTAATATTTAAATTTTTAGAACGATTATTCTAAATTAATTAAAACATTTCCATCACATTTTAACTTGAAATTATGTTTTAATTAGTTATGAATAAAATTTGTTTATTTATGGATCTGATTTATAGAGTGATCAGATCTATGGATGAAACTCATTCATTGATTCTGGTTCTGGTTGGTTCTATTGGGTCACTTTGATGCGAAGGCGGCCGTTTTGCTGAGGTTGATTTGTTCAGATGGAGATCGGGTCGGGTTCTTAAAGCGACGGCACCGCTAATGAAGACCGGCTGGGATTACTGGGATTATTCCTGGGAATAAATGGAAGTCAAAAAGCCTTTCATCAACGCAGCTTCTGATTGGTTGATCTGGGTTCTGTTGATTCGACATTCTTATCAGTTTCCTGATTACTTTCTAAAATAATTTAATCCAGATTATTGTTTATTCCTTCCTGATTATTCCTTCCTTTTATGCTTCCGGGAAATTTATTTGGTTTTCTTAAACCGGTGCTGGTCCTGGTTCAGAACCAGTGCCAGGCCTGGTTCTGGTTCTGACCCGTTCCCTCCTGCAGGGCTGCGCCTCCTGGAAGTGGTTCTTCCCATTCCACTACGCTCCGTTCGCCTCCGACTTCAGAGACATCCAGAAAATGTTCTCGGAGTTCGAGAAGGACACCAAACCGGTGAGGAGGATCTGAGTTTATCAGGTTGGGTCGGAACCGTCCGCCGGTCTGGTTCTGACCCGCTCTGCTGTTCTGTTCAGTTCAAGCCTCTGGAGCAGCTGATGGGAGTGTTTCCTGCCGCCAGTGGGAATTTCCTGCCGCCCACATGGAGGAACTTGATGATGAGCGCGGTGAGTTGGCCAGCAGGAAGTGATGCGCAGGAAGTTACCTGTTTGACCCGCTGCTGTGCTGCAGGATTCTTCCATCATTGACTTTTACCCTGACGACTTTGCCATCGACCTGAATGGGAAGAAGTATGCCTGGCAGGGTGAGACCACTTCCTGTCAGCATGCTGATGACATCATTATGACATCATAGCACAACTTTCAGCAGATGGTATTTTTTCCTCCCATCCGTCTTGTTCCTGCTTCCAGGTGTGGCCCTGCTGCCATTTGTGGATGAGCGCCGACTGAGGGTGGCTCTGGCCGACGTTTACCCCGACCTGACACCCGACGAAGGTGAGACCAGGTCACCGTACCGGGAGAGGAAGGACTCACCTGGGGGGGAAGGGCTCACCTGGAGGGGAAGGGCTCACCTGGAGGGGAAGGGCTCGCCTGGAGGGGAAGGGCTCACCTGGAGGGGAAGGGCTCGCCTGGAGGGGAAGGGCTCACCTGGGGGGGAAGGGCTCGCCTGGAGGGGAAGGGCTCACCTGGGGGGGAAGGGCTCGCCTGAGGGGGAAGGGCTCGCCTGGAGGGGAAGGGCTCACCTGGGGGGGAAGGGCTCGCCTGGGGGGGAAGGGCTCGCCTGGAGGGGAAGGGCTTGCCTCGGGTTGTCTCGGTGTTTAGTGGAGTTAAGGCGACCTCTAGTGGTGGGAAATGATGCACCTGCTCCAGCTGGACCCAAACGGTCTCCTGCAGCAGACTGTGTTGCATTATGGGATGCAGTGAACAAACATTTCCTGAAAGCGTAAAGCTGCAACTTTCAGGACGTCTTGCAACCTGGAAACGCAACGAGCTGCAAATACAGCAACTTTGTTCAAAAAGTCCGGGTTCTGCTGCCTCAGACCCGTCCAGAACCTGCCTCTCTTTGTGTTGCAGTGCGGAGGAACAGTCTGGGCAGCGACATCTTGTTCCTGGGCAGATCCCACCCACTGTTCGACTTCATCCATGAGCTGTACCGCTCAGAGACCCGGGAGGTACCAGAACCAGAACCAGAACCTCCGTTGTTCTGGGGTTTCTGGTGGTACAGCAGCTCTGCGTTTCTTCCAGGAGGCGCTGGTTCCAGCGGAGCTCTGCCACGGCATCCAGGGAACGCTGAACCTGGACGAAGACCCCATCCTTCCAGACGAGTAAGAACCTTAGCGGGCTTTTCCCCGAGTTCTGCTGGAACCGGACCCAGAAACGAGCTGGTTCTGTTTGTGCTCCTCAGGACGGTGAAGTCGCCCGTTCCTCTGCTCAGAGACATTTCAGTCAACAGCGCCATCAAGTGAGTCTGTGTTAAAAAAATTATTGTTCTTGTATTTAACTAAACTTTTTAATAAGTTAAATACTAACAAATACAAATTAATAAGGTAATCAATTAGATTTTATGAACAAATTAAAATCTAAGGTTTTATTTATTTTTCACTAAATCTGCAGCGTGTTTGGCCCCGGGGGGCCACCGTTGAAGCTCTGCTGGTTTGGCTCCTTCAGACCAATTGGATCATTTTTCTGTTAAACTGAACCGTTGATTTTCCTGTTGTCTGCGTCTGCCTTCATCCATTCATTCATTCATTCATTCATTCGTAGCAGAAGTCCTGAGAACTCTTGTTTCTCTTCCTGCCAGTGTGAAGTTCAGGGATCCCCAGTTTGCTGAAGGCTTCGTGTTCAAAGCGGTTCTGCTGCCGGGAGCCAAGTGAGAACGTTTCCCTCCAGGAACCAGTGGTTCTTCTTTCTGCTGCTGGTTTTACTGGAAGCTCCAGGATTATCTGGAAACAGACGTTTCACATTTCATTCAGATCCTTGTGGGATTTTGTAGAAATGAAGGCAGACGGCACCAGTTTAACCAGTTTATCTGTTCCAGGATGCCCAGCAAGGTGCTGAAACCAGAGGACTATGAGCGGGGGGCCCGGGGCCCCTGGAGGCCCCAGCTGGGGTTCAACCCCAACAGGCAGCAGGCCCACCTGGACCAGGCCGGCTTCCGGGCGTTGGGGTAACCATGGCAACACTCAGAGCAGTGGGACAGAGGAGGGACTTAGTGCTGACAATCATCCTCATGGACGAGCTGCTAAATGTGCTAATGGTTACAGGAAAACTAGCTATGCTAACCAGCATTAGCATTCATACAGGCTCCGTGGCGAACTAGCTGTAGTGTAGCAGCAGGTACATGGATGTGATTGACAGCGCTAAGACCCTCCTCCTGGCTCTGATTGGTTGATTGACTGGTGTGTTTCTGTGGTTGGAACTGGGAGGACTGGGATAATACTTCGATGTGATGATCTGGTGATCATTTGAACAAATGTGTAAAAATAATTTATGAAAGTTAAATTCTGCAGCTTCAATTTCTGAGTTACAGATGAAATGAAAACCAGCAGAACCTGCATCAGCTGTGCTGCGCATCAGCGTGCCTGATGCGCCGCTGCCCCCCCGGCTGGCGGGGCGCGGCCCCCATCAGCCAGCTGTGATTGCAGGCTGCAGCAGGCTGGAATTATCATCAGGGAAATGGGAATAATTGAACATCTGGACGTTTCTGTTTGGGAGATAATTAGTCAGCAATTAGGGGGACGGGGGGGAGAACCAGTAGAGTCCAGTTGGAGAGTGAGTAGAGCTCAGTGGTTTACTGGTTTTACTGGTTTGTCCCCTGCAGCCACAGCCTGCCCAGAGCCCAGCAGTTCAGAGGTCAGTACAGCAACGCTGCACCGCCCAGCAGCTACCACCAGGGGAGCTACAGCCGCCACGCCCACAGCAGCGGCCAGCAGCACTTCCAGCGTAAGACCCCGCCGCCTCTGACCCGACCTCTGACCTCTGACGCACCAGACCCAACCTCCGTCTGCCGGGCTGTTACCACTGCGCTCCACTAGGGGGCAGCACCTTCCTCGGGAAGCTGATGGGAATGTGATGAGACAGGAAGTGACACAGCATTTACAGAGACTTTGTATAGGCCGTTTTCTGAAAGTGCAAACCACTGAGTGGGAATGAAGACAAACTGAACAATAATTAAATATTTTCCAATAAGGATAAAACTTCTTGGCCTGTCAATTCTAGCAGAACTCCTCTAATCTGAGCTTCAGCTGGTTCACATTCTGGAAAATAATCTGTTGGCATCCAGTTATCAATCAGTTGATCAATAACTGATGGAAACGCTGGAGGAGCCGCTGGAGCAGCTCCTCCAGTGGCTCCAGCGCTGGAGCCGTCTGGAGGCTCCGTTTGCCTCCAGACGCTCCAGACCACAGGTTAGATACTGAAGGCTTCATCCACTCAGCAGAACCTCTGCAGCGGCCCGCTAGCCGCCATTAGCAGGCTGCAGCTGCTGAGGGCGGATGCTAATTAGGGAGACGGACAGCAGTCCTCATAGAACGGCCTCATAATTGGACTGACTGACTGGGCGGGTGGGTGGTCCACTTCAGCTCTGCTGCTGGAGATCAACCAGAGAGAGGGAAAGGGCTGCTGCTTGACCCCACACACACACCAACACACACACCAACACACACCCATCAGCCTGATAAACTGACCAACCGATTCCAGAACGTTGGAAACGATTCATGGATTCAGCAACTTTTATTAATAAAATCTGAAATGTGCGGCTTGCTCCCACTTTACTTCACTTCAAACTTGGCTGCCTGATTGGTAGAAAGCTGTGATGACATCACAGCTTGATCTCTGGAGGATCTACAGAGATCCACAGCTCAGATGGGAGGCCTGGCCAACATGGAAGAGTTCAGCTGATCAAGCATGCTAGCACCCATCACTCTGAGTTAGCGTGCTAACACTGATCAGTAGATGTTAGCATGCTAGCAGGAGCTTGATTAATCTGGATTGTCATGGAGCGATGATTCCTGAGCTGCAGGTTGATGGTTCTGATCCCACCAGGAAAGACCGAGCCTCAGAGTTCTGGTTCTGTGTGAAGCTCGGGTTCCCTGGTTCTGGAAGGTTCTAACAGTGTTCAGGTCTGGACCTTCAATGAGCAGCTCCTGGTCCCTCTGACCCGCTTAACCCCCCGCCCCCCCAGCCACTCGACCCTGGCCCCCCTTGTCCCCCCCTCTCCTGTTAACAAACGGGCCTGCTGCAGCTGGTTGTCGCCGTGGCAACCGGTTCTTTGTGAATCGCTGCAGCGACGAAGCCCAGGTACTTGAGGCGTCCACAATGCCGCCTGCTGAATGCGTCCCTCGTTTTCCCAACTGGAGAATGTTAATGCAGCGTTCCGGACCCAACCCCCCACCGGACCCAACCCGACCCGACCCGGCCCGACCCGAGCCACTCTGAAAACCCAGCGGCCGACGGTTCCAAATGTTTCTACAGTCAAACTGAATGTTGGGAATGTTCTTACAATAAAACCCAAATATTCCTGGAACCGGTCCTGATTCTGGTTCCAGAACCAGAACCGGTCCTGATTCTGTTCTGTTCCCTGCAGATTCCAGGCAGAATGCGCCGCAGCGTCCGCCGCCATCCTTCAGCAGCGTTCCACCGCCGTTCCCCAGGTGAGTCCAACACTCCGGTCCTGGTTCTGATCCGAATCACTTCAACCCAGCAAACTGTTTTACTGTCCTGAGTGATGGGAGCCGTTTGTTTTTCCAGGGAATGTTTCAGTTTAACTGTTAAAACTGAATAATTTTCCAGGTATTTTTGTTTTTCCTGTAAAACTCTGGCATTCCCGGCATTCCCGTCAGTATTCCTGCCTACAGGTGTGCAGCTTCATGACTAATGCTGCAGCAGCTCTCCAGTCCTGATCCGGCTCCTGGACGCAGCTTCCCGTCGCCCCGGGTTGATCCGGGTCGCTCCTTATTCCCGGAGGCTGAGCGGTTTCCTTAAGCCTCTCAGGAACTCTGAGTGGGGATTAGGGAGCGGCGCTCCGATCGGAACGCCGCTCTGAGTGTGACATGGTTCAGTAATGAGGGATGGGAGCGTCTTCATTATCCGGCCGGACGCTGTGGAAGCTGCGCCGATCTGAGCCAGAACTCCAGAACCAAACAGGAAGTTCAGCTGCTCTGCGTTTCATTGAAATTCCCAGATTCAGGAATGTTTTTATAAAAACTCTCCATATTCAGGATTGGAAAACTTTGGTTTCAGGAAGGAAGCTGGAAAAGTTTCCTTCAGAATCAATAAATTCGTTGCAAAAACAACGAACCAATTTTGTGGTTTCTGAACTCGTTTCTGCAGACAGAGGAGCTGATTTGATCATTTATATCGTTTTAAAAAGACGGATTATTTCACTGAGAAAACATTTTTCCATGTTGTAACTGAAGCGTTCTGCCAGTGGAACTAGAGCGTTTTATCAACATCAGTGAATAATTTAGCTACGCTAGCTCCTGCCTTCATTGGCCTTTCACTGAAACTGCAGAAATATTTGGTAAAATGTTGTTTTTGCAGTGAAACTAAACCGCCTCCAGAGAAATCCAGGTTTTCCTTTTAAGTGAAATAAAAGCAGATTATTTATTCCTGATTCAGTTGACATATTAACGTTAAGTTGTTCCCGTTACTCTGGATTTCCTTACAATGTGACACACCGGCCGGTAATGAGATGTTGACCTCTGACCTGCAGAGTGACGAGATCTAAACTGCAGTGCTCCCTGCTGTAGGATCCGGTTCTGTTCGACCAGAACAAGTCCACTTACCGGACATGACCGGAGCTAACGAGTGAGTTAGCCGAAGTTCTGTAGCTAGCCGAAGCTATCAGGAGTTAACCGGAGCTAGCCGAAGCTATCAGGAGTTAACCGGAGCTAGCCGAAGCTATCAGGAGTTAACCGGAACTAGCCGAAGCTATCAGGAGTTAACCGGAACTAGCCGAAGATAACCGGCTGAACGTTGGTGTGTGCAGGCAGCAGCAGCCGTACCGCGGCGGGGGCCACGGCTGGGACCGGGCCCTCCAGGCTCAGCAATCTGCGTACCAGCAGAACCTGAACCGCGGCGGGGTGGGACCGGGCGGCTACCAGCAGCGCTACGACCAGCGCCGGGAAGACTGGGGCGATCGCCGAGACAACCGGGGCCAGCAGCAGGTAAACATCTGGGATCAGATGGATCCCAGTTTAACTCTGGTTCTGACCCAGTTCTGCTCATCACATCCTGACGGGCCAGTCAGATCAGAACCACTTTGATTTTTCTAGATTTTCATCTTAAAAAAACAAAACGGAAAAATCAATGTGAAACTTAAAGTTCAGACTAAAATTAGTCAGAACTTTAATTTTGACTTCAGATTTTTGCATTTTTAATCTCCCTGCAGTCCGATCCGAGCTGAGTGGTTTTAATTTACCGGTGCTCCAGTTTAAACTGGCAGAATCCTAGTTTGACTAAGGAAGTCCAGTTGATCAGAACCGAATCCGGAACCCGTCTGGGTTTTATCCGGTGACATTAGAACCAAGTTAATCATCAATCTGTTTTCCTGCTTTTATTATCCAGATTTTCCCATCGGACAAAATATATTTGGGAAGTTTTTTCCTCAACTAATCAAATTTAAAATAATCCCCCTTTTGGAATGAAAATGTTATTTACACGTTGAAATTATGAAATCTGTTTAAAATGATTTAAACACTTTGTTGTTTTCTGTCGTGTTTTAAATGAAGATGTAATTTTTTTTTCCAGTCGGAATGAAAGCAGCTTCTTTGTTTTCCAGGCCAGAGGATTCCCTCTTCCTCCTCCATCCAGACATATCCACTGGAATAACTGAATTTTCCAGGATGGGAAAATTTTTTAAATATTTTAATTTTCTCTGTACAATATTTTCATCTTTTTAAAACCAGCTTGTAAAACGTGATGTTGACGTTTTGTTTCTGAGAGAAAATTGTGGAATAAAACAAATGTTGCTGGGATTAAATGTCTTCGTATTATTTTTTTTCTCATTTTATTTAGATTCAGTTCATTGAGACAAAGGAAATAATTTTAAATAGAATAAAAATCCATTTTTTACATGAAATATTCCGTTTTTAAAAGGAAACAGTCATGCCTGAACAGAACCGGCTTTCATTTCCACTTCAGTTCTGGAACCAGCGTTATCAGCAGACTGGACTAGTGAACCGGAACTCTGAGGAATATTCCCTTAAATCCAGGAGGAAGTTCTGGTTCTGGTCCGGTTCGGTTTTATTTCTCCTCCATCCCGCTGGAAGTCGAGTCTCTGCATAAAGGAACCGAGGTTTTACACGCCGAAATAAAAACTGGATCATTTTCCCTCTTGCGGTCCTGTGTCGGGAATGTTCTCCAGTTTTCCCGGTTCTACCAGGTTCGGCCGTACAGTAAATTGGATCCGAGCATGCTGCTGGTGTACTCGATGAGCGCCGCGTCCGTCTGCGTCAGGTTGATGTGCGGCTGCAGGCCGAGCGGCGGGCTGGGGCACAGATCCGCCGGCTGCTCCGGGGAGGACCGCTGGCTCTGGTTCTGGTTGGCTACCGCGTCAGCAGAGCCGGCCTGGCGGGTCCCGGTGTGGCTCGGTTCGCCCCGGCGGCTCCTATCTGCCTTGAAGAAGAGCGGGGATCCGGCGGAGGAGCGGCGGGAGGCCGCGCTCTGGCCGCCGGCCTCCTGCTGCTGCTGGGCGGCCTTGTCCTTGGCCTGCCGCTTCAGCTTGTAGCGGTGGTTCTGGAACCAGATCTTGACCTGGTTCGGGCTGAGGTGTATGAGGCCGGCCAGGTGTTCCCGCTCCGGGGCGGACAGGTACTTCTGCTGCTTGAAGCGCCGCTCCAGCTCGAACACCTGCGCCTGGGAGAAAAGGACCCGCCGCTTGCGGCGCGGCGCGGCGTGGAGCGACAGCACCGGCTTGGAGCCGGGCTCCATCCCGGCCAGGCCGCCCACCATCCCGGGGAGGCTCACCGCGCTCGGGGCGCCCATCAGCCTGGAGACTGGGAGAGACTGAGTTAAAAACTAACCTGGAAAAATCCGCCAGTCATAAATAAAAATTATTTATAGTTAATTTTACTTTTTATTCTAGTTTCTTTATTCTCTAAATAATGAAAAATTTAAAACGCATTTAAATGTTTAAAAAAATGTATTGAAGGAAAATGAACAAAATTGCAACGAAATTCTGTCCTTTAAGCAGATTAAAAAGTAATTTAGACTTTTATCTGCAATTCGACTAAAACTCAAGTTTAAAGTAAAGATTCATTTTCTTTACATTAAATTATTTTTAGCTCAATTCATAAAAATCAGACTTATTTTAATAAACTTTATCCACTCTACGGGGGATTAAACAAACCCGAACTATTAAATTCAGTTTAATTCTATAGCTGCAATTCACAACAAATGTTTCAAGGTTTTTACAAAAATACAATAATTTCGATTTAATCATCCAAATATCCAAAATGTTCCCAGCTATAAAACTAATTATTCAAAGTAGAATAAAAAGTTTAAATCTCAGCAGACTGACTCTTCTGGACATAGAACCAGTTCGCACTTTAAATAAATCAAGGAGCGGTTCGGGCCGGACTCACTGCTCTGGTAGCGGGACTCCGGGCCGCCGTACCAGGCGGCGGGCCCTCCGCTCCGCCCCGGCTCCTGGAGCAGCTCCCCGCCACCGCCGAACCCCGCCGCGGCCCCGGAGAACTGCGGCACCCCGGGGGGAGTGTGGTAGGCGGGTCCGGGGCCCAGAGCTGAGGAAGAAGAGGGAGTGGGCAGGTGGTGATGATGGTGGTGGTGGTACAGGTGGTTCTGGTTCTGGATCTGGGTCCCAGGCTGCCGGTAGGCCCCCAGCGGGCCGGGCTCCATCCCTCCGAATCGGCGGTACGCCTCCTCCATCGGGCTCAGGATGTCTGTGACTGAGTACGGCGTGGACAGCTTCGGGCTCATGGACAAGCTGCGCGGTCCGGTTCGGATCGGCTCTGTGCTGGATGCTGGTCCGCCTCCCTCTCGCGGGCCCCGTCCCGGTGGGGGCGGAGTGACGGAGAGGTTCGGTTCGGCTCTTCAGAACTTTCTCAGATCTACAGCAGGAAACCGCGCAGCGCGTGCAGCTTTCACCTGTTCAGGTTTCAGCGATGCGGGGCGCGTGAAGAAGCGAGTGCACGAGGAGCGTTCATGTGGAAAACCACATGACGTGTCCACCTGTTGCAGGGAACACAGGTGCAGATGCTCGGAACCAGCGGGTTCTGCCGCATGCAGCGGATTTTCTATGGAGTGAAAATAGTCTCAAAATATCTGTGTGTGTAAAAGTACCTGTGCGTGTGTAATACTGGATTTGTAAACCTTAAAAATAAAACAAACCTTCTCCTACGCCTATACATGTTGAAAAAGTACACACAAATCACCTGGTACACACACACAAAAAACTGCATTTACACACAGATCCGGTTCCGAGTGCACAACTATTTTGAGACTCATTTCACGCTTCCGGAAGCTCCCAGATTTGTGTAGATGATGCGTTTACATGCTAGTAAAAGCTGGGACATCTGAGCTTTGCTCTGAGTCTAGTGTTTTTATCCTCTGACGTTTCTCACTGTGCCGAAGTGGCAAATATGTTAGTTCGTGGAAAACTGTATATCTCAGCAGTTATTATAAGTATTCCTTATAATACCCTAAAATTATTATTTATAGACATATTGTGCATTTTTCAACGGTACAGGAGACTAAGTGGTCTGAAAAACGACCACTAGGTGGCGGAATGGTTCGCTGGCCGGAAAAATAGCCAGGCAAACCCAGAAGAGACGGAGCGTCCCGGTGGTCTGTCCTCTGAAGTAAGTAGGAGCTAAACCTGCAGGCTTTGCCCTCCGATTATAATGAGAAATGGAGTAATTATAAATGATTTCAGGTTATGTTTTATATGTCTGGTATTTTATACTCTGCCCTCCTCATATGTTTCTGTTAGCGGGAGCTAATGTTTATGTCAGCTATGCTACTTTAGCTGTTGGGAGTCCGTGTATTTTATTGTCTCATTCTGCACAGTTTGAATATTTAATCCATAAAAATGATCTGTGTGGTTCTTACAGTTTCTGTTTTGCCCAAAAGTTTCCAGTCACATTTCTAAGTCAAGTTGCTGACTGATATTTGTATCTAAAGTTTGTGATATATTCTGATTTACCTTTTACTTTATTCACTAAGTGAATATAATTAAGTGAAATAAATTGTCTTTCGATTCTAGTTTATTGTCTTTCTGTGTATAAATATCATTTTATATTTATCTCTACACAGGATGAAACGGCTGACTGATGGATCCGGTCTGGTGTTATTTCACTTTCTGGATGATCAGGATCTTTCAGATCTCATCTACCTTCTGATCCGATGGAGCTGCTGCAGGAACACACTGATCCTCTAACAGGATCCTCAGATCCAGGCATCGATGTCTGGTGTCCTGCAACATTTAGATATGTCCTGGTCCAGCACACCTGAATCAAACGGCTGCTTAGGACAGTCAAGTCCTCCAGAGTCATGCTAATGACCTCTGACCTCAGGATGTGACTCAGGTGTGTTAAAGAATGGACATCTAAAGATTGGAGGACACCGACCCTTATGAACTGGAGTTAAAGCCCTGCTCTACAATTGTCACCCAATCGTAATTACATTTATTTGCGTACAGTGGAAATTTTACCTGTGTTGAGGTAGATGAGTTTACATAGTGTCTTTACTTTAAAACCATTTTGGTTTCCATTTGTTGAAAGTAAATTACAAACATTTAGCCATAGTTTGATCACTGCTTTATGACAGAAAAAAAGTTTGATGTCACAAACATATGATTTTAATAGAGGCATCATTCGATTTATACTGTAGAAAAAAGATGACAAGTGTTTCCTGAATTAACTTTAATGTTCATTTCACTGCACACAAAGGACAGATTAAATATTTAAGATTGCAACAAATCTGTTGAATCTTTAACAAAATAGGTTCAGATTAACATGGGTGAATTCACAGCTACCTAAAGTTAACAATGAAATGTCTTCAAACTTACATGAATGTTCAAATATTGACTATAATCAATTAACAAAAGAAAACACCATAAAGCTGTGTATTCAAATACGACCAAGGTCAGTCTGTACAGATTGAGGAGACACCATAACATCTACAAACAGAGCAGGTTAACTACTGTAGTCTGAAAGGCGTCTTGGTTCAGTTGACGGCTCAGTTTGAAGCTTCAGGTTTTGGTGTTGAACCTCCCAGAATCTGAGCTGCTGCAGATTGTCTAAAGATGCAGAGAAAAGTACAAATAAACAGTTAGTGTTAGAAAAAATTATGTTGATTTTCCTGAACAGCTAATGCACCGACAGACCTGACTGTGACAGAACATTAGTGAACCTGAAAATTACTTGAATCATCACAGTGTATGTAGAAATTTTTCTTTTTATGTTGATTAAATGTTTTGCTGTGGAGGCTATTTTTGCAGTGGTGCTTTAAATAAATGCATAAAATAATTATTTTCCTAAGTATGTGTTTATTAGCTGTTAATTGTGTCAAATTATCAATTAAGAAATTTACTGCTTGTGAAAATCGAAACCATCTGAATACATTTTACCATCTACATTAATCAACTTGAAATGAAGATGAACAGGAAGAGCAGGTTTGTCCTGGTTTGCAGACGAGGGATATATTTAAGGGCCGATGAAATGGGGTCCAGACACAAACACAGTTTAATCTGAAGATTCTGGAGGATGTATGAATAGGTCTGTTACCATGAAAACAATTACTGTATGATAAGTTGTACCAAAGTTCTCAACAAACGATAATATAGTTCTTTTGAGACCATTTTTTAAAGTAATGTAATGATGAAGTAATAATGCAAGAATACATTATCAAAGGTCATTAAACTTTAAATTCTAATGAACATTTAACACTGGAACTGGAAGACATTTTTAATATCCAGAATAAATAAAACTAATGAATTTTGAAGTCTTTTTAAACAAAATTGCTTTTCAAAATAAGGTCTAATCGAGACCAAAGTACCAAACTGAAAACTTTTATTATCCAGTTTTTGGTAGAAAGAGAAAAATACCCAGAAATGATAAATCATGCCAATGGAAATGATTGAGTTTGTTTTAATTTATCATCCGATTAATTGATTTATTGATTATTCTGACAGGCCTATGTGTGAACATTAGACTAAATGTTGAAAAGTCAACATAAATGAACCTTTCAGTTTGTTATGGTGAATAAAGTCTAGCTGCAGACGATGTTCCTGTAGGAGCAGGTTTACCTTCATTACTGCTGAAACAACAAAATACAGTTTCAGTGATAATGACCAACATCTATAACTGCCATAATCTCCTGAAGATGCTTGTCGACTTCAGCATCATGAAACTTAATCAACCTGGTTAAAGTTGAGACTGAAGACAGACGATCAAACTGTGTGACAGTAAAAATCCACGCTTAGCTCCCAACAGCTAAAGTAGCATAGCTGACATAAACATTAGCTCCCGCTAACAGAAACATATGAGGAGGGCAGAGTATAAAATACCAGACATATAAAACATAACCTGAAATCATTTATAATTACTCCATTTCTCATTATAATCGGAGGGCAAAGCCTGCAGGTTTAGCTCCTACTTACTTCAGAGGACAGACCACCGGGACGCTCCGTCTCTTCTGGGTTTGCCTGGCTATTTTTCCGGCCAGCGAACCATTCCGCCACCTAGTGGTCATTTTTCAATCAATCAATCCATCAAATTTTATTTGTATAGCACATTTCAGCAGCAATAAGGCATTTCAAAGTGCTTCACATAATTAAAATAAAAACAGCTGATCAAAACAAAAAGCTTTTTATTCACTTTATCAGATTTTCTGGATTTATGTCTTTTACCGTGAAGTAAATTAAAAATAGATTTACTCTAATTTCAGTTTAGATTTTTATTTTTCAAAGTTACTTTTTAAATCGGAACTGATCGATTCTGAACTTTTGTCATGAACGACGCGCATGCGCTCTGGTGAACCAATCAGCTGCTGACCTGCAGCATCACGTTGTGTGTGTGTGTGTGTGTGTGTGTGTGTGTGTGTGTGTGTGTGTGTGTTTATAGTCAGATACTGGGTGTGTCTGAATTCAGGGTCTGCATCCTTCGAAGGACGGATTTGTAGGCCGATTACGTCATAGCGTTGCGACAAGGCCTGTCCGATTTCAAAACATAGACATAATATAAGAGTAGACATAGACATTAATACTTAATGTATTAATGTCAATTAATGACATTAATACTACATTAATAATTAAGACTCGTCGGCTGAAAAACATAAACATAAAAAAAAAAATTCCCTTCTCACCCTCCGCGGGTGGTCTCTCTCTCTCTCTCTCTCTCTCTCTCTCTCTCTCTCTCTCTACCAGAGGCCTGGGAGCTTCAGGTTCTCCTCCAGTATCTTGGCTGTGCCTAGAACTGCACATTTCTGGACTGAGATGTCTGATGTTGTGGTCACTTGGTATTGCTACATCCACCACAACGGCTTTCCTCTGTTCTTTATCCACCACCACAATGTCCGGTTGGTTCTCCATTACCATCTTGTCTGTCTGGATCTGGAAGTCCCACAGGATCTTAGCTCGGTCATTCTCCACCACCTTTGGGGGTGTTCCCCACTTTGACCTCGGGGCTTCCAGTCCATATTCGGCACAGATGTTCCTGTACACTATGCCCGCCACTTGGTTATGTCGTTCCATGTACGCTTTCCCTGCCAGCATCTTGCACCCTGCTGTTATGTGCTGGACTGTCTCAGAGGCCTCCTTGCACAACCTACACCTTGGGTCTTGTCTGGTGTGGTAGATCTGAGCCTCTATTGCTCTGGTGTTTAGTGCCTGTTCCTGGGCGGCCAGGATGAGGGCCTCTGTGCTGTCCTTGAGTCCAGCTTTCTCCAGCCATTGGTAGGATTTCCTGATATCAGCCACTTCAGTTATTTGTCGGTGGTACATCCCATAATTCATTGCGGGTTCCAACTGGGCGTTCAGGCAGAACGATAATGGCGGTGAATAGCGACAAATTATTTAGCTTCATAACACTTTAAATGACACAACGTGATTTGGTTCAACGTTTTTAGGCGAGAATGTAAGTGTGTAAATCTTAAATATCTGCTCGGTTCATCAATACATCACCTAATTGCAATATTGCTCTGACATTTTCGGACCTGTCTGCTCCCGCTGCGTTAACAGCCAGCTCAGCTGTCAGCCGGCCAGGCGCTCCAGGTTCGGTACACCGAGAGAAAACGCCTAACTCCTGGCATATTGTTATAAAAACTCCCGCTAGCTTTCCCCAATGAGTGGGAGTTAAACACCGATATTATTCAGACAGGTCTGGTTGAAAATGTTTGGTTTACAAAGTAATTCAAAGCAGAGCACATCGGTTTGATTTATTAATTAAAGTTAAGCCTTCAAACATAATAGGTTTATTTATATTTGTAAATGAATAATTTGTATTCCTTGTGGAAAAGTGCAGTACACATTTGACCATTTTAGAATCAAACTAAGAGATTTCCTTTTTACTATGGAACATCCTTTACTATAAAAGGTGAAGAATAATATAGAAATCAGTAATACATGACTGAAAAAAAACTTCGGCTCCGTTGTTTTTTTTTCTCCTCTCTGCTTCGCGCTGTCACGGTTGCTAGGCAACATGAGTTACGCTGAGGTGGGGGCGGGGACAGTTGGTGAAGCTACACCTGTCCGAATCCACAGGTATTTTCTTCCGGTCTTAGTTTATTCCACTCCCTCGAAGGATGCAGACCCTGAATTCGGACACAGCTTTTATGTTTTATTTCATATCTATGTTTTACTCTTGTATTTCATTTTAACACATTTATTTTTTTATTTTTTGTTCGACGTGTTTATTTACTATGTTTCATTTGATTTCATAATTCAGTGGAATAAATAAGTTAAATCCTATCCAGCTTCATGTCTGTAGCTACCCAGCATGCATGTGGCGACAGTGGAGAGGAAAACCTCACTGAGAGCCGTTCTTTGTTCTTGTGATGCTCTGCATACACTAAAGTAGCTATTATTATTTTTATTTCATTAAAAAGTATATAGATATTTTTTAATAAAAAAAAAATCTATATTTATATAGTGATACGTTATTAATTTAACGTATCACTATTTAATAAATAAAACAAGAACGTAAGAATGCAGAGCATGCTCATTGCTCTTTGTTTTCGTCACCTGTCATGGTGGCAGACATGAAGGGAGGATGAGAACAGTCACGGTGCTCCTTCTGCTTGGTTAGTTCTTGCTTATTGCAAGGTCAGTGTTCATAGTTGAGTGTTGTTTACAGTTAATTACTATGTTTAATGGTGCAGACAGTTGAGGTTTCTGACATGGGCAATATGGGCAACCACCCAGGGTGTTATCTTTTTAGGGATGGCAGGAGACCTCTGCGGATTGTAGCACAGAGATGGAAGCAAAACAGAATGAAGAGTTTAAATTGATATTGGTTAAATTTATTTCAGCTCTAAGTATTTAATATCTAGTTGCTTTATGGGAATGTGGATCTTTCAGATCAATTTGAGAAGCAATTTTGATAGGTGCACTTAATCATATTGCGTCATGTAGCACGGGGTGCTGGTCTTGGTCTTGACTTGGTCTGGGGTTCGGTGGTCTTGACTACAACTCTGCTACTGGCTCCTGGTTCCATGTCCTCCCCCACCCACCTTCTTTCCATCCCCTTTCTTTTGGATTTCTTTCAAAATAAAAGCCACTAGTGCCAAAAAAAGTGACGTTCATGTTATGTTAGGACAGGAAACAAGATGTTTCCATCCCTGAAATTATGATGCATAGAATCACATGTCTAAGTCTAAACTATGTTACAGAGTAAACATAATAAATACATGCTTTATCTGTGGCATTGTTCATTAAATGGGACATTACTGATGTATTAAAATTAAATATGATCAGTTCACTTAATGATATTATATTAGGGATTAGGTAATGCATTCAGCAAGTACTTTTACTTTTAATACTTAAGTATTTTTAAAAGCCAGTACTTTTTTACTTTTACTTAAGTACATTTGTTTGAGTACTTTCTCCACCACTGGAATAAACACGATGACCAAAGTCAAAAACACCGGATGTAGCATAAAGTTCATCCAAGTCATAAAATGGGTAACATTTTATAAAAATAACTGGCTTAAAAGATTCAAAGATGGCGGCCATCTTGAAATCCAAGAGGTTAATGGAAAATATGTGATGACTGAAGATGTTATGATCTAAATGTGAGGAGAGGAAGGAAGTCCACCTGGCAACGGAGCAGCTTTTAAATATTAAAGTATTAAAGAAACATAAATGATCATTAAATTATGTCAAAACTAAATTTGTAGCAACAAGCGAATAAAAAAAGAAGTTAAACTCATAAAGAATATTGAAACAAAAGTGACTGAATTGCACTGGAAATTTTAGCTTTTCATATTATCCATGAAAAGCTAAAATGTCAAAAATTATTGTAACATTAAATAAAATTAAATATTTTCTGAATAAAAAACTGACTTTACATGTTTTACTTGTGATTAATATTTCCCTATTCAGAGGGAAAAGTCTTACAAAACCAACATAAACTACACATTTCACGTGAAATAATAATAATAATAAATACATGAGATTATTTTCATCCATCTAATTAATATTTATTAAATTGCTTCTGAGGTTTAAAAATAATTAAGAGACAAAAGTTTGTTTAAAAGAATAAAAGTAATATTTTCATTTGGTGAAACTGATTATTGAAATCAAAAAAATCAAATATTTCTAAAACATCTCCAGGAAATTCCAGTTGAATCTGCAGAGAAACTCAAAAAACAAAATAAATATAATTTATAAACAGTTTTAATTTGTTTTTAATATCCATTTCTGTTCTTTTTTTTTGTTTATTCAGCATTTTGTGTTTTTCACTTCATTTGTGTAATTATTACATTATTTACATTAATTTAAATCTTCATGTTTTTGATTCTCTTGTAATTTAATATAATCTTGTATGATTTAATTTAATCTGTTTAATCTGAATATTTGTTAATAAATTGTTGGCTGGATGAATCGTTGCGATTCTTAAATCCTTTTTGCTCCGGATTATAATCCGGGGAGGTAAAATATTCCCAGATTTACTGGGAATCTGAAAGTTTCCACCATTGATTGAAGATCGTCGATTATCGGAGACCTAAAACGGCTGCAGCAGGCCGCTGCTGCCCCCTGCTGGCTTCGCTGAAAACGACACCAGAGTAAAATTAAAACATTTCAAATAAAAATCAGGAAATTTGAGAATTTCCCCTAAAATTAAATCTGAATATTTTATCAGCAAAAAAGTAGAAATTAATTAATTAATTAATTAATTAATTTTCACTGGTTGGAGATTTTTAAAATTTGTTTCTTTAAATGAATACAATTTTTGAAATAATTTTCAAATATAAAACTGAATTATTTTGGACTAAACCAGAAAAAATTTAATCTGCCGAAAAATAAAACAGAATTTATTGTTTCACTCAGGATGTATTTCCTGCTTCCGTCCTTTAACTAGGCCTCCTGAATGTTTAATAATCAATAATTATGATTATTATTAATATCGTCAGAAGCGGGTCAGATCAAAGCCCGCCGCTTGGGTCTGACCTTTGACCCGCGGGAACCAGAAAGACTCTGAGCGGAAAAACACAAACAGTCCGGAACCAGAACCGGATCGGAACAACTGGACCGGCTGCCGGGCGGGAAGGTTCTGGATCCTGCCGCTTCCCGCCCTTCCTGAGCGAGGTGTCGGTTCCGATTGGACCGGTTCTGGAAGAGTTCAGGTGACACCGCAGTTCGAGTTGAAGCAGACCGGTTCTGGTACCGAACTGGACCTGCAGCAGGAAGTCTCCTGGTTTCTGGATCCGAACTTCTCCTCCGGTTCCGTCACCAGAACCGAAAGGCTCATCTGGGTCGGAACCGAACAGCAGTTTTTTCTGGATCATGTTTTAGTTTTTCCGCTCTGAACTGGACCGAACCGTTTGTGTTTCAGAAGAACCAGAACCGAGTCAGAATCTTCCTCACATTTATTCAGAACCACAAACAATAAATAAACTGAAAACGGAAAGCGAACAAACCGAACCGGGCCCCAGAGCGGACCCAAACAGTCAGAGCGGAAAGTTCGGTCCGGTTGGGCTCAGGTCCAGCTCCAGGGGTAGAGGAGCGGCGTCGGTCCCGTCCGGTCCGGCCCACAGGCGGCGCGCAGCAGCGGGGAGAAGGCGCACAGCGGCAGGGCGAACCCGGACCGAACCTCCAGCGGTACGGACGGCTTCCCGTCCCGAACCAGCAGCGGGATCGCGATGCGGCGCGCCGGAAGCAGCGGCAGCGCCTCATGGCCGCGCTCTGCGTGTGCGCGCTTCATCTTGTATCGGTGGTTCTGGAACCAGATCTTGACCTGGTTCGGGGTGAGCTGGATCCGGCCCGCCAGGTGCTCCCGCTCCGGAACCGACAGGTACCGCTGCTGTCGGAACCGGCGCTCCAGCTCCGAGGTCTGCGCCTTGGAGAACAGAACCCGCCTCTTCCGGTTCTTCTGGGCCGAACCGAGGAGAGCCGCAGCGCCGGGATGCTCACCGGGTCGGCCGGTTCCGGACTCTGAAGCAGGAAGGAAAATAACTTTTATTACTGTCAGAGACCCGGTTCAGCAGTCCGGACCGGAATCACACCAGAACCATAAAAGTTACCGATAAAAGTTTGGATCAGGTTCCGGTTGGGCTAAAACCATGAAGACCTGAACCGAACTCAGAACAGGTTCTGGTTCCGCTCCTGATGAAGATGAAAGAGTTCTGACCTGCTGCTCGGCTCCACCTGCTCCAACACTTCGGTTCTGGGTCCGGTTCCGGTTCCGGCTCCTCCCTGGAGCTCTCCTCCTCGGTTCCGGACCCGGATCCTCCAGCGGGGTTCGGAAGGTCCAGAAGATCCCGCACTGAGAATCCGGTTCTCCCTCTGGAGCCGGACGGCATGGCGCAGGCGCAGAAGGAACTGGTCCGAGTTCGGTTCAGGTTCGGGTCCAGTTCGGGTCGTTAGAGAGCAGCGGACCTCCGCGCGGTTCGGTCCATGAAGGGATCGGCGTTCGGGTCGGACTGAGTCGCTGCGGCGCCGCGGCGCTTTAAGAGGGAGGAAGAGGAGGAGGAGGAAGGTCACATCATCATCATCATCATCATCATCATCATCATCATGTCAGGCTGGAGGCCGAACCGGTCCGCTTCTTATCTGGACCGGGGGAACCGGGAGGAATGTTCGGTTCGGTTCTGATGAATATTTAGGGTCAGAGCAACAGGAAGCCGTGCAGAACCGGATCAGAACCGTTCAGAGAGACGGTACAGTTCAACCTGTCACGCCTGGTGGTGACAGCATCATGCTGGGGGAGCCGAACCTGGGGTCAAAGTTCAGCTTCCAGCAGGAGGACAGAACGAGATCAGAGTTGGTGGCCTAGTCAAAGTCTAGAGCTGAGGTAATCAGAACGCAGACCAAGTTCTGCAGAGTTCTGATTCTTATTTAAAAAAAAAAAACACTCCGTACTTTTCAGATTTTACCTGTGAAAATGATGGAAACCACTTCCTGGTTCTGATCCACTTCCGGTCTGATGAAAACTTCAAAGGGTGTGAATACTTTTTAGAGGTTCCGTTCCAGTGAGTGCTGCTGACGTCACAACACGGTCCGATTGGTTCTGAAGGTCTAAATATTATTATTATTATTATTATTATTATTATTATTATTATTATAAATCTTCTTGATGAGATTTGAATCTCGTCGTTTCTTTGTTATAATTTAAGTTATAAAGTTTTCAGGATGTGTGTTAGGGTGTGTGTGTGTGTAGGTGTGTGTGTGTGTGTGTGTGTGTAGGTGTGTGTGTGTGTGTATGTGTGTGTGTGTGTGTGTGTGTAGGTGTGTGTGTGTGTAGGTGTGTGTGTGTGTGTGTAGGTGTGTGTGTGTGTGCGTGTGTGTAGGTGTGTGTGTGTGTGTGTGTGTAGGTGTGTGTGTGTGTGTAGGTGTGTGTGTGTGTAGGTGTGTGTGTGTGTGTGTAGGTGTGTGTAGGTGTGTGTAGGTGTATGTGTGTGTGTATGTGTGTGTGTGTAGGTGTGTGTATGTGTATGTGTGTGTGTGTAGGTGTGTGTGTGTGTAGGTGTGTGTGTGTGTGTAGGTGTGTGTGTGTGTAGGTGTGTGTGTGTGTGTGTAGGTGTGTGTAGGTGTGTGTAGGTGTATGTGTGTGTGTATGTGTGTGTGTGTAGGTGTGTGTATGTGTATGTGTGTGTGTGTAGGTGTGTGTGTGTGTAGGTGTGTGTGTGTGTGTAGGTGTGTGTGTGTGTAGGTGTGTGTGTGTGTAGGTGTGTGTGTGTGCGTGTGTGTAGGTGTGTGTGTGTGTGTGTGTGTAGGTGTGTGTGTGTGTGTAGGTGTGTGTGTGTGTAGGTGTGTGTGTGTGTGTGTAGGTGTGTGTAGGTGTGTGTAGGTGTATGTGTGTGTGTATGTGTGTGTGTGTAGGTGTGTGTATGTGTATGTGTGTGTGTGTAGGTGTGTGTGTGTGTAGGTGTGTGTGTGTGTGTAGGTGTGTGTGTGTGTGTGTGTAGGTGTGTGTGTAGGTGTGTGTGTATAGGTGTGTGTGTAGGTGTGTGTGTGTGTAGGTGTGTGTGTGTTTGCTCCAGTTTTTCTGTTTGCGAAAAGACAAAAACACCAGGAGGATTTAGGTCGATATCTGAATTTGGTCCCATTTATTATGAAATGAATAAAATAAAATAAAACAGTTATAAAACTGCAGCTGAAGATAATTATAAGATTTGATTCAGTTTGTTTTACTTTTACTCTAATTAGAAATAAAAATTCTTCAAACTGCATCAGATTCGCGTCTTTCCTGAATTGCGGTCGGACCTTAAAGTGAGGTCACTGGGGGTCAATTGGAGGTTCGGGGGGCA
The DNA here is from genome assembly GCF_051168715.1 of Poecilia mexicana. Taxonomy (NCBI): domain Eukaryota; kingdom Metazoa; phylum Chordata; class Actinopteri; order Cyprinodontiformes; family Poeciliidae; genus Poecilia; species Poecilia mexicana. The sequence goes on along the minus strand of NW_028263390.1, from coordinate 363,395 downwards.
TCCTGCTGGGGGTCAAAGGTCAGAGAGAACTTAGTGTTTGATAAATCATCGATCATCTTCTGTCGGTCTGGATTAAATTATTAAATTATTTATTGATTGATTTATTCTGGTTCTCTCAGTCTCTGCCGGTCATCTGTTAGCGCACAGCGCCCCCTGCTGTCTGTAGGAAGAACTGCAGCTAGCTCGGTTCATTCATATTCATATTCATATTCATATTATTCTTATTCTTATTCTTCTTCTTCTTATTATTATTATTATTATTATTATTATTATTACATGATAAACTAAACCTTCAGCCTGGACACCTGAGGGTTGTGGGTTTGAATCCCGGTTGGTCTGAAGGATCAGTGGGATCACAGAGGATCTACTGCTGGAATATGAGAAAAACAAATTACCCAAATAACCCTGAACCCCCCAGATCAATTAAGACAAAAGGAGCAAGAAAAAACGGAGTGAATGAGACAAAACTGTTTTTGTTTTACCTGTAAAACATTTGTGTAGGTTAACCAATCAGATGATTTCATTATTTATGATTTTACCTTTTCATTAATGACTGAAACTTTTAATTAATGTTTCTTATATTTTGTATTCATTACAATTTATTGAAAGTGTCACATTAATGAATTTTATTGAACAAGTTAATTATTTCTTGAATGGATAAACTCAGCCGGACTGGGAAGATTTGACTTTATGATATTAAATTTTTTATAATACTTTATTATATTCCGGTGTTAATTTTACAGGAAGCTGAAAAAAAAGGTAAAAAATAAATAAATGTTTTTTTCTCTGAAATGAAAAGTTCTGAGTTTCAAACTGGGAAACCGGAGAACTGGGAATAAATCCTGTTTGGACTCTGAAGGTTCTGGTTCTGGTCCAGGAGTGACAGAACCAGCAGCAGCTTCACACATAAAGAGGTTTTATTAGAATAAATCATAAACAAAATAAAGTCGGGCTTTGCAGAAATCCCAAAGTTTATTGAAGTAATTAAATGGACATTAATTCGTTTATGAGTCTCATTAACTCCTGCAGTTTGTAACGTTAGTCATATTCATTCATTTATAGCTGCCATATAAATGTCACAGGAAATTATTTCTGTGTCTATTTTATTTCTTCGTTTTTTATTGCTTATATTTTATTTGTTTCTATCAGTCAGAAATTTTTTTTTAGGTTTTGTGGCTCTAGTGGCCTTTTGACAGGCCACCACAGCGTCAGTCAGAATTTTGATAAAATTCTTGAAGTCACAATAGTTTTTACGTTTGAAAAACTTGATATTTTATAACTATTTATTTTAGAGCAAATTTTTTATCAAACAATATAATGTTTGAATATTGTATTTAGTTTCGTTTTTACTTATTTATTAAAAGATCTGATCTTTGGATCGGTTTGTTGTTTGCAGCCTTTATGAAGACTCTGATAATAAAAACTGTTATTATTATTATTATTATTATTGTTATTATTATTATTATTATTATTATTATTATTATTGTTGTTGTTGTTCCGGCAGGATTCCCTCCCCGGACCCTCCGCTCTGCTCCGGCCGCAGTGGAGCCTCTAACCTCGGTCACTAAGTCGGACAAACCGCCGCTCCAATCCGCAGGCCCTGGCCCGTCCATCCGAACCGGTTCCGTCTGAGCGGAACTTCCTGCCGATCAGCGAGCAGCTGCCAGGGCCGCAGTGTTATTTTGGTGTAACATTTAAAAATGTTTTTGTCTTTATTATTTAGTTTACCTGTAACCCGACCATGGCCAGCTGGTGGCAGTAATGAGGCTTGAAGAGGGTTTTTGGCGCTTCTCGGCTTCCGTTCAGTGGATCTAGACGTCCTGTTGTGGTCTCCTGGTTATTTTGTTCTGTTTAACCTTTTTCTGACTCGGTTCGGTTCTTTTGGATCGCTGCTGCTGCTTTCTGACCCGCCTAGCAGAAGGAAGGTGAGTGAAATTAGATATAAAGACAAATGTTTAGCTCAAACGTGGCGTCTTACGAAGCAGAACTGTTGATTTTTTTATATTTAATAAATGACCTTTTCTACTTGTTTTTATTAAATGTTATTTTTTTTACAGTTAAAAAACTTTTAAAACAAAATGTAAGAAACAGAAACATATAAAAAATAAGCGGATAAATATAATGACAACTTGTAAAATATTTTATACGAATAACACCTTGAAAATGACAGAAAGTACATGGAGTTTATTAAACAGTTTAATAAAAAACCAAACGAAGAAACAATAATTACCCGCAATATTTTAAAATGAGAACTGTATGAAAGATACCAAATTACCAAAAATAGATTCAATACAATATTATTTTTAAATAGGCTTCATGTTTCTCATAACAGTGGAAGAGCTTTATGACACTGTTGGACACCAGCCATGGAAGGGCTATTAATCCCACAATGCACCGCATTAAGTCCTGCAGGAAGAGGAAGGAGTTTCAAAGGAAACTCTATGACGTCATGGAAGTTTATATAAGGGGACTTGGTCAGTGCTAAGCACCAACTTTCGAGCCATGCTAACCACGCGTAGCTTTGTTAATGTTATATAAATAGAGCTGAGATGAGATTTACAAGGGCCAATAGCCCTAAGCTAGCTCACCTGGACCAAACGGCTAGCCTAAAAGCTAATGACGACGAGATATTGCAAGTGTTTCTTACTGTTCCCAACAACTGCTAGCCCTTCTTGTTTTCCATTGGAATGCTGTTCACAGTATGTGTGGTACCCGGATGAACATCTTATGTGTTATGTAATTTTAAGGTGTTTAAGGCGCGTGCTATAAAACAACCACAGTGAGCGGCTCGTTTAATCTTCTTCAGGGAGTGTTTGTCTTTTCCTTTGTTTCATGCCTCTAGGTTTCATAAAATAGCCTCAAGATTTGCTTAAATGTCTGGTTGTCTTGAAGGCTAACGCTAGATAGCTAAGTGCGCTACGTGTTATTTGGCTTTCTATCAAATGGCTAGCTGTCAAACGGTTAGCATTAGCTGTTTGCATTACTTACTGTGAGGGTTTCCCCAGTAAACCTGTCAGCCCGGCGGTCGATCATCACCAGTGAAACGATATTTAAACCCACAAATATAAAGTACTAAAAACAAACGAAAAAATAGATATAAATTATTTGCATCTCCGTTTAACTCAAATTTTGCTTATTGAGATTATCATTGGTGCTAAATTTGATTTAATTGTTCCAGCATACATAAATTAACAGATTTTAAATTGTTTAACATTTAAATTTAAGATTTTAAGGAGCCGGCGTGTTTATCTTCTGGACTGCTTTGTTACCATAGCAACACTCTGATGCTGTGAGTTAAATCTTTGAGTTTGAGCTGTTTGTTCCTAAATATAAATTAGTAATCTGGATTATAACTGACTGTTTTTCGGTTGGCCAGTTAAACTCCTCCTCCTCTCCCAGATTAAATCCAACTCAGAAGCTGTTAGAGGTGCTGATGGGGCCCCTCAGTCAGATTCTGCCCCAGGCGTCATGCAGCCTTGGACCGGCCCTGCAGGATGAGTTAATCTACTGCACTGCTCATCTCTGCTGAATACAGAGGGACAAACAGGAGATTTAATTTATGTGGCTCTAGCAGCTCTAACATTTCTGTCAGTTGAGTTTTAATAAGAATCACAGAAACTGTTTTGGTTGCTCAAGTTTATGGGACGAGGTTTCCTGATCTCCTCGCTCATTAACTCTAGCTAAGTGGACAAAGCATTTGGTACGGTTTGACGCATCGTGTAGCCGGAAAAATAATGATAAAACAAAATAAAACCACTGTGATGCGTGACTACGAGGTCAGCGCGAAAACTCCACAAGTTAAACCGCTAACGCTGCGGCCAACCGGGACACAGACACAAACCTTATCAGCACAGACACAGCGCCACACGGTGGACAGCGAGTTGAGATGTAAACGCTGCACATAATGTTTTGTTCCCAAATATAAATCATTCTCAACGCTCCTCTGAAAGCGACTACAAGTTATTCCTGCGGTTCACATAGAGCTGCTCAACCAGAGCTAACGCAGCGGGTTTAAACTCGTACCTTGATGTGGAGTTCTCTAAAGAATCATAATCCCTCACTGACGTAAATATCTGGTCAGTCTGTGTCCAGTTTGAGTGAAAGGAGGCGATCTGTGCCGAGTTAAACTTCAGACATCCAGCTGCTCCAGTGTGATTGGTCCGCTCTGCCCGCTTTCAGTGCATCAACTATAAACCATCTTTTAGGAATAAATTTGCTCCACCAGTGAAACGCTCAGAGCAACAGAGATGCTTGGAGTATGACTTATTTCAAAAAAAAGTTTTTCTTTTTTGTGTTCTAAAAGCAAAAATAAGCAACACTTATCCAATGGGGGCAGGTAAAGCCTGGTGGGCGCCAGGCTGATAATACACTGATATCAGTTCTTTACCGTGTCAAACCCAGGGACTGAGGGCCAAATCTGGGCTGCCAAATGTTATGTGTCCCTCTGGACTCCAGAGTTGTGGGGCTCAGGGCCACTGGGAGCAAAAATGTTCAGACTTTTTAAGAAAAGGTTGGATTCTGAGATTAAAGTTGGGATGAATTCCTGTGTCCCCCTCTGTCCTGTCCCATCCTGTCCTCTGTGTCCCCCTCTGTCCCTCCAGATGTCCCCGCGGCCCCTGGAGCCCCTGGCCAGGCGGCTGATGAAGGGCGTGGTCATGGTGGAGCTGCTGGGCGTGTTCGGGGCCTACTTCCTGTTCCACAGGATGAACAACAGTCAGGGTAGGACATGCGACCTGTCGGCCATGTTGCTCAGGGAAAACATCTGCAGGAACATCTGCTCTCTTCTCTTCCTGCTGCAGAGTTCAGGAGCTCCATGAACAGCCGCTTCCCTTCAGTGCTGGAAGGTGAGTTCAGCTCTGCTCTCTGGGCCGGTTCTGCTCAGGTTCTGGTGAGCCTGAAGACGCCGATCTGCTGATTCCACCTTAACCGAGCAAGTCCAGTTCTGAAGATCTGGGAAAGGAGCTAGGATGTGTAAAGCGGCCAGCAGGGGGCAGAGTGGCGCTAACACTGAATATCAGAACCAGAACCGGATCCAGTTTCAAACAATAACCAATCAGGATCAGAAAAACATTCCACAGTTTATTAACAAAAGAAAATGTTCGTGTGAAGCTTTAATAAATGAAATTACTTTAACAATGAAGCAGTCTTTGACAGTCTCTCCTGTGCTCTCAGTTTACTACCAGTCCAACGAGTGGGCCGGGATCTATGGAATCCGGGAGCGGGACCAGGAAGCCTGGGCAGCCAAACGGGACTGAGCTACTTCCTGTTCCTCCTGAAGGCCCCGCGGCCCCTCGTCTTCCTCCTGATGAAGGAGCTCTTCCTGCGGCGCAGCGTCTGGGAGTCCCGGCCGTGGATCCAGTCGTCCCGCTGCGATTCCCACTTCAGCTGCTTCAGGCCTAAAGGGAGGAAGAGGAGGAGGAAGAGCAGAGGTCAGAACCAACCAGGTTCGCATCTTAAAGGGACAGTTTGGCTTTAAAAGCAGGAGAATCTGAACCAGCCAATCAGGAGCCATCCTGGAACCAAAGGGGTGGAGCCTACCACTTCCCTCCATCCATCCCATAATATCAGAGAAAGGATCATCTGGTTCCCTCCAGAACCGGACCGGAACCAGCCCAACAGTCATAAAAGCAAACTGTCCCTTTAAGGAGCAGAACTGGTTCTGTTGGACCAACTGGACTCTGAATGTTCTGACCTGCTAGAATCCAGTAAACTAAAATAAAACAGTTCGTCTCCTGATTCATGGACAAATGCTTCTAAATGTTTTCCCAACCGGTTCCGGCCGGTTCTGGTCCGGTTCTGGTCCTACCTGCTCTGTCGCTGTTGGCCATGGCGTTCAGGCCGATGTTGTCCAACTTGCAGTCGGTGTTTTCGTCCAGCAGCGATCCAAACTGGAGGAAAACAGGAGGATGAGAATCGCCTGCAGCGCCCCCCACTGGCTGAAACTGGACCATCCGATCTGCGGCCAAAATAGAGCCGACCCGGTTCTGCAGGAAAATAACTCACCTCCTCTGCTGAAGCAAACACACCTCTGTCTTTCCTTCGTTTCTTCTCCTTGTCCGGCTCTGGAAGAACCAGGAAGTGAAACAGGAAGTGATTCCAGGTGCTGCAGAACTTCCTGGAGAGTCAAAAAGGACACAAACCTAAAGGTCCGGAGAAATCCGGCTCCTTGGAGGACTTCCTCTTCCTGGTCTGAGGAATAGCAGGAAGCTCCGCCTCTTCGCCTGAACCTGCAGGAAGGAAAACACACTTCCTGTTGGGATCCCAGCAGATCATCAGGGAGGAAGAGGAGGAGCAGAACCGACCTTCAGGAACATCTTCATCCTCGCCATCCTCCAGCTCTGGACCTGCAGGAGGGACAAACCGGGATAAACCAGGAGGAAGCCAACTGGACCGTCCCGAAGAACGCTCCCTACCATCATCACCATCATCCTCATCAGGGTCCAGGAAGGTCCCGCCTTCGTCCTCTCCAAAGTCTTCCTCATCCATGCTGCCCAGAGACACCTCCTCATCGTCCAGGTCATCCTCCAAGTCCGAGTCCTCCGAGTCCCTCCCTTTCTTACTGCGGACGTTCCTGGGAAACACAGGAACGTCAGAACTGGAACCAACCAGAACCAACTGGGCCGTCAGTTGACTGAGCTGATTGATCCTCAATTCACAGATGGTGTTACATGATCTGTCCACCAGGGGGCGAGTAATTAATGCTTCCTGTGATTCTCTCTTCTGATTGGTCAACTTCACACCTGTCCCCTCTACTCAGGCCAGTTAGCCCCGCCCCCAGTGCGTTCTAAATGAAATGATTAAATGTTTCTGAACAGTCAAGGCTGGAAACTTACAGACGTTTTCTAGATTTCCAGCTTTGATTTCTTTTCATGGATTCTGGAAAACTCACCCTGCAAAGTCCAGGTCGCCGTCCGGAACGTTGGTGAAGTCGGTCTCCAAGGAATCTGTTGGGATCAGACCCAGTCTGGTTCATGAGAATGTTTCAAACATCCTCGTTAACGACTCGTTAGGAAAAGCTCGTTAGTACTGAGTGCCTCCTCGAACTCGTCGTCGTCCACGCTCTCCACGCTCTCGTCGTCTCCGTCGGGTCGCGGCCGCCGGCTCTGCTTCTCCTGCTGCCGTTTCTTGAAGAAGCTGCAGAAATAGAATCACACTTTGGGTCAGCCGGGTCGGAACCGGATTCTGGGTGAGCCGGGCGGAGCGGCGGGACTCACCGGTGGAAGAAGACCTGGTCGACGGGGATCTGGCTCTCGTCTCTGGACAGGAACTCGACGCCGTTCACTGGAAGAACCCAGAGTGAGAACTGGACCCGGAAACGTTCAGAACCAGAAGGACCGGCAGGGAAAACTCACCTGGCAACGAGCCGACCGGGAACCGCTGCTTGGGCCTCAATGCCGCAGAATCTGTGTTTTCTGACAAACAGACAGGAAATTGGATCAGAACCGATCCCGGGTCGGGAAGGAGCTGGAGAGCGGATCCGGGATTCTCACGTTTTCCTCTGAGCTGCTTTGGATTCCTGAAGACGAAGCGATCCAGGAACCGGATCAGTGTGAAGTCCTGGAGCGGATCCCCAGTGTACTGGACCGGTTCTCCCTGCGGACAGGAAACGTGTGAAACCCAGGCCGGGTTCTGGAGGACCCGGACGGGTTCTGGTGTTACCTGCAGGACGGTTCTGGCAAACAGGGACACCGATGGGTGGAAGTGCAGAGACAGCTGCAGAGAAGGAACAGAACCGGGTCAGAACAGAACCCAGAACCGGGTAGTTTGGGTCGGTTCCTTACCCGGTGCAATTCCCACAGCGGGGAGCGGTCGGCACCGCAGAACAGCGGGTTCCTGTGGACCGGGTCGTAGTTCTGGGAGCTCCGCCCTCCTGTCAGAACATTCAGATGTTAGAACCGGGTCGGATCAGAACCGCCTTGACCACACCTGTTCTAATCCAAATCAGAACCAAGAAGGGACCAGGTACCTTCCAGGTTCTGGTGGTGGACCCATGATGCCGTGGGCCGGGTCTCTGGTTCCGCCACGCCTCCCTCCGGTTTGTCAGCCAGAGACTCCTCCTCTTCCTCTTCTTCATCATGGCGCCTCTCCTCACAGACATCTTTAAACTCCTCGTCTTCCTCCGCCCCGTCCTGTCAGAACCAATCAGAACATCAACAGGAGTTAATACGAGGTGAAAACCGGTCCAATTTAAACTCGATCCCAGCGGTACCGCCCCAAGGCCCGGTTCTCTCACCTCCCCCTGCTGCAGCAGCATCCGCAGGCCCGGCTTGGCCTTCATCAGCTCGGAGACGAGGAAGAGCGCCCCGGCGGCGAAGCAGGCGCCCTGCTGCGCGGCGACCTGCAGCAGCCGCTTGGCGAAGGCCTTGACGCGCCGCGGCGCCACGTCCGCCTTCAGCGCCTTGAACAGCAGGTTGAGGAACAGGTTCTGCCGCGGCGCCGCCGCCAGCCCCGGGTCCAGCAGCTTCCTGTAGCACCAGGCAGGACGCCAGCATGGCTCTGGGTTACTCAGCAAGTTACTCAGATTACTTGTTAGTAATGCGTTAGATGAAAATGTTCAGCCAGTAAAGTCAGTGACGGAATGAATGAAACTCATAACGTAATTAGTAACTTAATTACTTTCGAATCAGTGAACTAACTAAGTTACTAGTTAATCAGTCGTTCCCAAAGTAAGGGTTAACCCTGCCAGTGCACACTGGGTTTTCTCCAGCTGGTCGGTTGGGTGGGTCCGGTCCATTTCCGGGTCTCTTACCTGTACAGGGCCACGTAGAAGCGGTCAGACACGCTCTGCTGCGCGTCCAGGACCTGGAACAGCAGCATCAGCGCCTGCACCGCCGTGTTGAACTTGGCCAGGTGGACGACCCGGAACAGCGTGTCCAGCTGCTCGCGCACCTTCTCGTCTCCGGCGTCGGCGTAGGGATACGCCCGGTTGACGCCGGTCAGCAAAGCGCTCAGCATCTTGGACTCCACGTCCTTCTTCTTGACGCAGGCGCCGAAGAAGGAGAAGTAGACGGCGATGAGCTTGGCGGCCAGCGGCGCCTCGTCGTGGCTCAGCATCACCTGGCTCAGGAAGCACACGGCATAGTACTGCGCCTTGGCGCCGACGTTGGGCCGGAACATGAGGCGCTCCACCTCACAGCACACCACCGCCTTCATGTTAGGGTGGTTGTGCAGCAGCGTCTCCAGCAGGTGCGCTGCCTTGGCCGCCATCTTGTAGTCGGGGTCGCCCAGCTTGTTGACCACCTGGACCAGCAGCGCCCTCTCCTGCTCGGGCCGGCCGCTCAGCAGCTCGTGGGCGGCGGCCAGCGCCTTAGCCTTGGTGGCCGCCACCGTATCGTGGCCCACCTCGTCCAGCGCCGCCACGAACTCGGCCACCTGCTGCTTCAGCTGGTGCTCGAAGTACCAGAGGATGAGGCGGCGGTCGCGGGCGTCGCGGTTGCCGCTCGCCCGCTCCTCCAGCTGGTCGAAGGGGCGCTGGGCGAAGGGGCGGAGCTTCCGGTGCTCGGGCAGCAGGTCGGACAGCAGCAGCTCCCGCATTGTGTCCAGCGCCATCAGGCCCATCCGTCGGCTGCCCTTCCTCTTCACCATGGAAACCAGCGTCTCCACATGCTCCAGCATGTGCACCGGCGCGTCCTGCACCAACAGCGTCATGGCGGCCATCCGGTCGGCCAGCGCGCCTGAGGAGACCACCGTCTTCATCCAGGCGGAGTTGGCTCCTCTCTGCAGGTTCTTCTTGGTGCGGTACAGCTCCACCTCGGACTCAAACAGCCGCTGCGCCAGCGCCTTGTAGCGGGACACCACCGCCGCGTCCTGTGGCGTATCCGACCCTTCCGAGGCGTACTCGAGCTCGAACCACTTCCTGCCCGGCTTGATGAGCAGAACCTGCCGCGGCTGGAACTCAAACTGGGCCGGGTTCTGCTTCGGCTTTTTCCCAGGTGGAACCGGAACAACTTCCTTCTTCTTCTGTTTTTTACTCTGAGAGCTGGACACTTGATCCGCAGCCGATGCTTCCACAGCCTTTTTTCCCTTCCTGTGGTCTGCAGCGGCGCCGCCCTCCGGCTGGTCCGGTACGCTTTGGGACCCGGTGTGGGCCCGGATCCCCAGTTTGGATATGAATCCCTCCAGCTCTCCCTCCTCCAGGTCGTCGATGGCTCCCTTCATCCCTCCATCAACGAGCTCGGTGGAGTCATTGATGGCCGCCAGCAGGATGTAGTCCGCCTGCAGACGGAGAGCAGGGACCAGAGATCCCACACGGTCTGGTTTCACTTGTAATGTTTTACAAAGTTAACATTTCAGTTAAACTGCACCTCCAGTCCAAAACAACATTTTTATGTCATAAACCAACACCATGCAGATGAAGCTCGGGCTGTTACCACCACCTGTTGGCAGGGTGGAGGTACTACACCCAGAGGATCCAGATCTTTAGGGATCATGGTGAGTTTGAAAAAGGGAATTTGCTGAAAGAACATCCTCAGAACAGGAATTAAACCAAAACTTTAAACATATTGCATTAAAAATGAAAAAACTGTTGTACCCTTCACCTCTCTTCAGTTTTTAGCTTCACATTCTGTGAGTAAATGTCTTAATCATATTTTGCTGTCCGATTATCCTTTAATCCAATTTAATCCCTAAACTGTATCGTTGTTCAGTCCAGCAGAAAGAACCAAGCTTTTCACATGGTGATGCTAGAAGGATTTTTTTCCCTGTTATTACATTTAAGGCAAGAAAATCTTTTTCTTATTTAAAAATTGAATTATTTGCATTTATGTTGTATTTCTAATATTGTATAAAAGCAGCTTAAGTGGGTAAATGGCAAATCTGCAGAATGTTCAGATATTTATCTGAATAATAGATTTTTCTCCTGTTTTTCAAGGACTCAATAAAAATCTAAACATGATTAATCGCAGCTGTTGACACAAATCACTTCTGTGACGTCATCTCATCCTAAAGAGCGGACCTGACCATTCCCCACTGGTTCCGTTCAGTTTCATCGGGTCAGAACTCCAACAGGGTTCTGTTAGTAAGCCCGAACTGCTGAAGCTTCCGAACCGAACCATGGGTCTGTTCGCTGGGTCTCGCTGATATTTAGGACCCGTTTCAACATGTGTCGAACCGGACCAGGAGTTCCACTGGTGGGAAACATCTGGACCTCAACTCACACCCAGGGTTCTTTTGTAACGGAAGTCCCGTCATCGCGAACCGAACCCCGACTGACCTGGGTCCCTCCGAGCCGCAGCACCTCCTCCAGGTTGAGCTCCTCTCCGCCTGGAGTCTCCTCCTCCTCGCTGTTCTCCTCCTGCTGGGACTCATCGGAGCTCCTGCTGTCCGCCATGCTGTCTCTGCGGCGTGGAGAGCAGCGCCGGATGGGTACAGAGAGAGGCAGCGAGAGAGCGCCAGCGCCACCATAGGTCGGAGGGGGAACTGCATCCCAGACTGCACACTGCAGACAGAAATGATTTCTTTCGTAAATGTTATTCTAAAGTAAGAAATGACAAAATTATCTGTAGAAACCATAGCCGTCCTTAAAGCAGACATGTCAGTTCTATTATTGATACTTTTATCATCACTTAAGCTTTTTAAAAAAATAGTATTTATTCATGAAAACGGCACAAATGATACAGGAAGACGCATTTATATAACATTCAGAAAAATATCGGAGATAAAAGAAAAACAGGAAGAAAGTGGAAAACTTGGAATAAATATTTATACATATCAGACTAGGGCTTAAATAAATAATTTAAAGTAATTGCTGAAGTGCGACAACACTATATGGTGATTGCAGTCTGCCCGAAACGCTACGGTATGCGTTTATCGAATGCACTGCAAATGAATCAGAAAGGAGACAATTCAAAGAACCAATTTAGATTAATGAGCAACAAATTTACTGTTGAAAATATTTTTGGAAGTGATGCAAGTAAAATAAAATGTTAAATTATGCTATTTTTGAAAAATATAAATCTAATAGGGAGAATTTCTATTACTACTATTAGTTTACTTATGCATCATTAGTAATTTATCTGAGTTATTTTAGTCCTTTCCCCGTTAATTTCCTGTCCCCTCTCCAGTGCTCCTGGGGCAGGAATGCTTTCTACAGTTATTTGCCAACCGCCATTAAAACAAAGTAATTTCGCGCTTTAATCCACCTGCTGGAAGATCAGCCCGCAGGATGTTTGGTCTAATGTCATGGTTTGAGATTGCTGCGATTCTTTTCAGGTAAATTATAATTCGGAAACACTATTCTAAGTTATTTATTGTTTTTCTGACAAAGTTATTGAAATCATTTTTCGTATTAAGCAGCGCGGCAGATAAGAAACCGCCTGACTTCGAACTCAGCGACGTTTTGTTTGGCTGCTGGACTCCTAAAACATCTGAGAAACAAAAATGGCGACAGGAATCAGCAGCAGATCGAGGATGGACATTAAGAGGAATCACTACAATCAAGTGAGGATCTGCTGGACTCATTAAGGTAGGCAAAGAAACTCCGGTTATAATCCATCAGGAGTGGTGGAGCGAGAAGACGTCTCAAGGGACGATGCTCAGGATGCTAACGATGCTCGGGATGCTAACGATGCTCGGGATGCTAACGATGCTCGGGATGCTAACGATGCTCGGGATGCTAACGATGCTCAGGATGCTAACGATGCTCGGGATGCTAACGATGCTCGGGATGCTAACGATGCTCAGGATGCTAACGCTGTTGACTGACATATCTTTTTTCATTACTAGATGTCAGTAAAGCGCTTTTGTTCTGATTTAGATACATTTCTTAAATTTTCATTGGAAAAATAAGGCACATGCAGTAAAGAAATCTTCTCAAATTCTTTCGCTGAGCGAGGTTTAAATGTTTTGACATTTATTGTCTTTAATCAAATATTTAAAATTAATTTAATTGAGTTCTAAAAAAATCAAAATTCCATGTGGAATATTATAAAGATCATTTGTTAAAATAAGGTGATCAACTGAAACCCCATTTTTTTTGTTGCATTGTTCTTTCTCAGTTGGAAAACTTCTATTCAAATTAGCAAAGTTTCATTAGCAGGTTCTGTTACATTGGAGTCTATATATTTTAATACAGCTACTCTCATCATATGGAACTATGCTTACATCATACATAAATACAAATCATCATATCTACATAGATGATTAAAAATATTAATTTGATAAACTCGACAGTAATGGTTGAGTATTTTTTATTGATTACTCGACAGTAATTTCTTAATTACCAATTCAAATTCTCAAAAAGAATTTGAATTGGTCATTAAAAGGATCCACGACTAGCTGAACATGTTGGCCTAAATATATTGCAATTTTCCTATTACTTAAAAAAATGCTGTCTTTGATACACGAAAACTCATAATTACTTCAAAAATGTACGTCTTTTGTTATATTTTTCACCCATGGAGGTCACCATTTTTTCACCATTTTGATGACGCATAATGGTCCATTCTGTACTGAAGTCTACAGAGTAAACACAGGAATGTTAACTTTACCCCAGTAGTTGTAAAGTTTGACTGGTGTCATTTCAGATAATGCCACACGGTGTCACTATCGGCTGTGCCTGATATGGCTGGAAGAACGAGAAGGACCTCGCTGCAGCCATAGACATCAATACGTAGACCCCTCATGGAGCGCTGAGCCGTACGGAACTGCGTCCGCCATCTTGTATGTGGCAGCAGAGGATCGGAGCTCCTTCAGTCCTGTTCTGTGTTTCAACCGTTTTACGAAACAAACTGGATTCATTGGCTTTACCTTCCACAGGTAAGGATGAAAGATCAGAATTACTTTGCAGCCAGAAACTCGCTTCTAAACAACCGAGAAATATTTCCTATGTAGCTAAATTGGCCCGAAATAACCGCTGATTGTTAGCATAGCAGCTAACGTTTTCATACTGTGTTCTAATGAGAGCTGATGAGAAACCGCTGTTAGAGGAGAAGTTCATTAGAAACCAGAGGATTTAGTGAGGAAAGATCAGTCAGGATCAGAGCTGGAGCTGCTGCTCTTCAGTCTGTTTCCAGCTCAGCTTCTCCATGTCGGTATTTAGCTATAAAGATGCTACGAGTCAGAGCCCAACATGCTGAAAATGGCTTGTTATGAATGTCAAGGAAACATATATGTATTTTCACTTTTTGATAATTTCTCTTTTATCCTCGGCTTCAGCCTGAGAACCAGGACGTCTCAGAAGTCATTGAGTTCTCCCAGTGAGACCAGCAGACTGAAGCCTGTGACCAGTGTTCCCAGTATAATAAATAAATGTTTTATTCTTTCACTTTTTGTGTATTTTTAAATATCTCAATCTGAAGTATTAGTGTATTAATGTAGCTTATGTAATGAAATAAAAATAATTTACTCTGTTGGAATTATTTTACGTTCCTTAGCTCAAACCATACATCAGAATCACTCTCAGTTGAAGGAACTAATACAATAAGAAATTTACAAACAGGTTTATCAGAGCTCATCAACCATGTGGCTCACTTTGGACCCCCTGATGTAGATGGTGGGGAGGATCTGGACCAGCCGGTGTTCCTCCTGGCTCCTGATCCTCCGCTGATGGAGCCTGACTTCATTTTTACCACCAGATTTAACTGTTTAGTAGTTTAACATCCTGCTAATGTTGAACTTCATTAGCAGGCTGTACATCAGTGATAATAAACCGCTTATGTTTGGGTGAAGACTCAGAGCTACAATAGGACTCCACCCTGCAGGAAACATGCAGTTCCTGCAGCCGCCCCGCAGGGGGCAGCGTTTCCTCAGCAACTTCTGTCAGACGGTTACAAAAGCAGGATTCTCCTCCAGAACAGGTTTAACATTCAGAACGCGACCTGGTTCATGAGTTAACCCTGTCAGTGATGAAACATGAAAGTAAAACCAGGACAAAGAGCAAAGCAGGAATATTTATTAAATTCCACTTTATTGAGCTGATGGACCAGTCAGACAGCATGAAGTAGAAACGGTTAAATGTAATCATGTGACCTGAGCAGATCAGCAGCTTCCTGAAACATCGGAGGAAAAGCTGTCCGTTCACCAGCAGGTCGAGACTCCTGAGAGTCCAACAGGATCCAGATTTATAAAAATAAACTTCCTGTGAGTTAAACATCTGTTCTTCCCAAACAAACAAAAACACACTTCCCTGAGGAACACCCAGAGGGTTCTGCAGGGCTCCTGACTTGGAGCTCCAGGAATCTGAAGTCAGTCAGTAGAACCCTGGTTCTGGTTGGGCCTGAAGCTTAACTTGCAGCAGATCCAGAAGGAACAGAAACAATGTCAAAGTTCAGGACATCGCCAATGATCTTCTTCATGTCTCTGCTCCTCTTCAGCAGAACGGAGGCTGTTCAGAATCCTCTGGCTGGGTCATGGATGAAGCAGGTTCTGGTCCATGACCAGTTACTGGATCAGGCCTCTGAAGGACCGGAGTGCATCACATCTTCAGCATGACGAGCGGATCCAACCTCTGCGTTTCCGTAGGAACCTGGACCAGAGGAACATGACGTCTTCTGACCCCGTTAAGAGCTCAACGTTCAGACGAGTCTCTGTGTTAGTGTCGCTGAAAGAAGCGGGTCTTTCAGCAGGAACCTCCCGGCGTTCCTGACGTTCCTCCTCAGTGACTGAGCAGTCTGAGCCGGGCCAGCCAGCCGCCCAGGACAGACGTTGACCCGGTCTTGGCTCTGGTCTGTGCGGCAGCAGGAAGCTTCTTGGTGGCGGCGGCCTCCTGGTACGGCATGGTGGCGCTGCTGTGCAGGTCGGCGCCGACCAGACAGCGGCTGCCTCTGATGTGGTCGACGCCGCGGACCGACGGCGATCCGCGGGACGACATACCGAAGGCCGGCTCCTCCTCGGCGATGGCGCTGATCCGCTCGTTGCTCAGGTACCGGTGCAGCTCATCTCGACCTGTTCAGAATGGAGAGCAAGAAGCAGTGAATGGATGTTCTCAGGCGGTCTGGGCCGACCAGAACCAACAGGACGGGCGGACTTACCTTTCCTTCCCTGAGTTTTGCGTTTGGACGAAGACCCGGAGACGCCCAGGACAGAGTCGACTGGCATGGAGACGGGTCGGGGTTTACCTGAACAGGTTGGCAAACGGAATCCTTTAGAACCAGACCAGAACCGCTCAGAACACTGTTCTGATCCGGTTCTTACTGAACCATGTGGGGAGGATGTTTTCAGTTCAGATCTTAGTGGACCAGGTCAGAACTTTGGCAAACAAACTGGATAAACATCTAGCGCAAACGAGGACCCAGCTGGACCACCAGAACCAGGTTAATGGTCCAGTTGGATCCAGAGACCGTCTGCTGCTCCAAAAGCACTAAGGCTCCGGTTTCACGCACCACGGGAAGCGGATCGCTGTCTCAGGCGGATCGGGACCAGCTGCTTGAATTCAGGAGGAGGATCATCGGCGAGGCGCTGGCGGACGTCTGCGTCCAGAGACGAGTTTGGAGACGTGGGATGTGAGGAGACGCTGAGCTCCCTGCAGGAAGGAGGACGAGGGTCAGAGTCACAGATGGAAAGGCAGGAGGAAAACCAACGGAGGACAGCAACTCACAGAGGAGCGTACGGAGCTGCTGGAGGTGGAGGGATGTACAGATCCAGGATGGAGGTCTTCCCTCTCCTGCCTGCAGCGTAGGAGGGTTGAGGAGATCCGTAGACATCCGGAGCGCCCCGAGACGTCTGCAAGAGACGCAACCGAACCCACAGCTTACTGCTGATGTCTGCCTGGACGTTCAAACGTTCCCGAACAGAGAAGCTGCTCCGGCTTCTGGTGGAGCTCCACAGGTCAACCATGCTTTAGTGTTCTGTTTTATTTTGAAAGTCCTGCTCTTCTGTGACTTCCTGTTAGCCCATGGGTGCCACCATGTGGCCCAGATAAGCCAGAACCAGGGTTTGATAACAGGAACACAGGCTGAGGTTCTGGAGCGGGTCGCTGAGTCAGAACTGAACCCTGACCTGTGAGAAAGTTTCTCCTCTGAACAGTCACATCCTGTTTGGCCCGGCCCGGCCCGCTGGGAGTCTTCCTGCTAGGAGTCCGGAGCTTTTCCTGCTCCGATACTTTCAGGGAAGAGCAGAAAAAACGACTCCATTGTTCTGCAAACACAAACAGACTGAAGGAGCTGGAGCATCTTCAGGTCTAACTGCAGCTGATCTCAGGTCTGGCTCATTCTCTGATTCTCTTCAGGCTCCAGCAGCTGGAACCAGCTCTTACTGCCCCCTAGAGGTTAGGATGTGAATCTGTTTCTGGGTTAAAATCTCGACTCCTTTGCCCCTGAAAAAAGGACTTTTTACATCTTAATTCCTCTACAGACGCGGTGCGTTCCGGTGCTGCATGTAAGCTGTGGACATCAGAAACTTGGATGATGCGTTAGCGTTAGTGTTGGCTCACCTGCACCAGTGGCGGTCTCCAGCGCAGGTTCCTCAGCGGAGCGGCGGCCATTCCCCACGTTCCTGAAGGCCTCTTCTTCAGCACCAAGGTGATGCTGCCAGACTCCGCCCTCATCTTCTCCACCAGGTGTTTGAGCTGCCAGCCCACCTGGACCAATCACAGAGAAGGGAATCTGAAGCTGGTTAGCTCAGTATAGAGACTTGGTAAGGAAAACTGCTAGCCTAGCCTAGCCTAGCCTAGCCTAGCTCCAGATGCAGTAGCTCCAAACCTATAAACAGAGTTTGACGGCTGAAGGAGGTAAATGAATCTGCTCTGTTCCTGGGTGGAGTTCCTCAGGGATCTACACTCAGACCTGAGGAACTCTGGTAACGCTCCTGATCCAGAACCTGATCCGGTTCAGATCTGTGTCTATTGATCACTTTCCAGCCTGAACGGAAACTTCACAAAGACTCAGTGCAGCAGAGCAGGAGAGAATCTGTTCACATGCAGAACAGATTCATGTTTTAATGATGTTTCTGATGTGAAGATCAGATGTGTTTATTACCCGGAGCGCTTTGGTGGCTGCCTGATGACCCTGAACTCACCACAGTCTGCTGGTTGACCTGGATGACCTCGTCTCCAGCGTGGATCCTCTGGGTTTGATCTGCAGGAGACTGAACGGAACCAGAACCGGCCCGGTTAGTGTTGGGTTCTGGTTCCACCAACAGCCGGTTCTGGCTGCAGACTCACGTTCTCCGTGGTTCCCGTGACGACGTGAAGGCCGTCATAGGTGGATTTGATGTACATCCCCTGGAAGATCAGACAGTGTGAGGGTCAGAGCTGCAGGTCAGGGCTCAGAGTTCCTACGGCTCCTGAACTCACCAGTCCCTCCCCAGGCCTGACGTTGGTGACGTGAACCTCCTCCAGGCAGGACGGCTCCGTGTTAGAGGGGTCAGAGGTCGCCTGGACCGTCTTTTCACAGACGCTGTTCAGAGCCTGGGACTGAAACAGGAAACCCAAAACGTCACTTTTGGTTTTTATTCACCAATTAATCAGAAATAAACGTTACAGACTATCAAACAGAGACAACAAAAAATACAAATTAAAATGGATACAATCCAACAGAACAACCAACCAAGTGGGGCCACAACAGGAATCGTTTCACGCTTTTCTTCCTGCCAGTTATTTTCAGATTTTTTTCCCAATATTCCTTGTGTTGATGAATCTCCGGTCGCAGAAAGAGAAAACCCAAACCAGAACAATGTTTGAGCCTGAAAGCTGCGATCTTATTGATTTGCTCCTCTAGTGTTTGTTTCCTCGTTAGCGTTGGAAACAATGTGAATCCGTGAGGAAAAGGTTCCGCCATCAGAACCTGGTGGGAGCGGTCCACCCAGTCGGTCCTGACTCCGACTGGGTGGAGCTGAAGGAAACATCTGTTCTGCTTCCACATCTGGACTCTGTTCTGCTGCAGTCACAGCTGCTGGCAGACAGGGGGCAGACTGGCCTAACTGGCTGCAGAGCTGAACCTGCAGCTGGACCGCAGAGCTAATGCTAATGCTGCAGCTGGACGCTTTGGGCGGTTTCCGCTCCAGCAGGAAGTGTTATCTAAGACAGGAAGCGGACATTCCAGCTCTGAACCAACAATGGAGGAGCAGGAAGTGAACTCACCACCTCCAGGATCTTCTCCTCCATCTGGAACACGCTGCAGTCCTGCAGGCACAGAGGACACAGCCGTCAGCTTCTGGACCCAACCAGAACCAGGCAGGAGACATCTTTAATCTCTGAGTTCATCTCCTCAAACTACAGTCACACTTTACAACTTTACTAACGACCTCAGAGCTTCACCTGGAGCTGCAGCTGCAGCACAGCATGGAAAAACAAATGTTTGAGCAAAGAGCCTGCAGCAGAGAAAGCAGCTGCAGGGAGGAGCTGCTGACCAAGCCTCAGATTCAAACCTCAGGTCCAAACGCCCAGCGGGTCGGAACCAGAACAGCAGAACCGGGTCAGATCCAACACCGATCCCAGTTCCGCTGAGCCAACATCACTTCCTGCTGGCTGCTCCCTGTGACCTTCACTGACCTTCTGCACGGTGGAGGTCAGCTCCAGGCCCAGCTGGATGATGGTGCTTCTGGTGGCCGTGAAGTCGCTGGGGCTCGTCACTGGAGACCTGACACACACACACACAAACACGTTTGTTTTGCTATCTTTGTGGGGACTTTCCATTGACTTCCATTCATTTCTACAGCCTAAACCTGACCTTTACCCTTTTCCTAACCCTAACCAACCAAAACTCAATTCATACCTTAGCCCTAACTCTGACCCCTGACCCAAAAACAGGGTTTCCCCTCGTGGGGACCAGGCTCCGGTCCCCACGAGGAGCGATTGGTCCCCACAACGTATTACAAACAAACACACACACGCGCGCACACACACACACACACACACACACACACACCGATCAGTGTTGTTATCATGAGTGAAAATACTTGTATTAAACCCAACATGTCTGCCTTGAGTCCAGGTTCAGGAACCTGTGATTATTGATTATCAGTGTGTGAAGTTGAAACATGACTGAATCCAGCCTCCTTCACATCATCAGTCTGTTCAACCAATCACAGCCTGAAGCGTTGGCCCGTTCGAGGTTCAGCACTGAACCGGTTCCGGTTCTTTCAAACAGGAGTTTCTCAGTAGAACCCTAACCCAGCAGCGCTGGTCCTCTGCAGGTCCCTCAGGGCCCATGTGGGGCCTGTTCTGCCTCTGGGTTGTAGCTTTAAAAAGCACCAAGTCTCTGCAGACTCGTTCAGATCCGTCTGCCTGTAGCATGGCGGCCGGTCTGCTGTGCCGATGTTACAGGATCATCGTCTTCAGGACGTTCAGACATTTTCTGACCCTGAATGAGGAAAAGCTGAGACTGTGTTTGGTCGCTGCTGTCCTCTCTTGGACGTGGCCCCCTGGTTGGTCCCCCGTCCTCCTTCTGTCGTCCATTTGTGAAAAATCTGGGTGTGATTGTTGATCCTGTGTTAAATTTGATTAGCATGTTAGCGCTGCTATCAAAGCCGGTTTCTTTCAGCTGAGGACCTTTGCTAAGATAAAGTCTGATTTTGCCGTTTAGATGATTGTAACTGTTTGTTCTGAGGCTTTTAGCAGAGCAAACGAAATGCTGCAGCTCGTCTGCTGAGCAAAACTAGGAGGCGTGAATCTGTGACCCCGGCTCCCCTTCACTGGCTCCCTGCTGCCTTCGGATCACATTTAAGGCTTCATTGATGGTTTTTAAGAGTTTTTGGGTCGTTCGTGCTGAAGTGAGCTCTAGCAGCCCTACAGCCACCCGGAGCCCTGAGGTCGGCTGCAGCTTTTCCCGTCCGTCCCAAAGCAGACGGAGCCTCTCTGTGGATCGTCTCCCTCTGGCTGCTGAACTCCAGACTGAAACTCGTCTTTCCTCCTTCAACTCCGGCTGAAGAGAAAAGGAGGAAGGACATCGCTGCAGCTAAAACTCAATACTGTTTGGTTTTCATTCATGCCTTTAGCTTTTGGTATTCCTGCCAATTTATATTTCTTATTAGTTTTACTAAACTTAATTTTATTTCTATTTTTTCATTTATCTACCTGTGATGTTTGTTGTGAAGCACTTTGGTCAGCTGAGGCTGGAAATGAGCTACAGAAAGAAACTTTGACTTGACGTGTTCAACCAATCGCTGAGCTGCAAACCTCCATGTTAGCTAGCAGGAACGGCATCTTCCATTTTTCTCTGAAGCTCCGTTCGTCTGAATGTGACAATTCAGGCTGATGGAGTTTATATATATGAACCACCAATGTGCTAATAGTTAGCGTTAGCTTCTGCTAAACACCGTGTGGACATCTAGTGCTTTAGCCTCACCGGTCCAGCCAGGCCAGCAGGCTCTTGGCGGCGGCGATCAGCTCCACCACGGCGCTCAGGAACTGGTTGGAGGGCTGATGGGAGTTCTTGTTCTGGTAGGCCGGGTTCTTCCTGCGCTGCGTCACGGCGCCGCTCAGGTTGCGATGCGCCGCCCTCATCTTCCCCACCAGCGTCTGCAGACAGTCTGACTCCACGCTGCAGTTCTATGGGAGGAGACAAAGGACAGCTGGACTACGTTTCCCATGAGCACCAGCAGCACCTCCTCCTGTTCCAGCCATGTTGGATTCCTGAGTCGATGCTCCAAGAAGCTCAAACACCTGAAAACAGCTGAGCTCAGGTAAACATGAGTCAGCAGAAAACCAGCCACACGTTGAGCTGTTAGCAGGTTCTGATGATGGATCAGCTGGTTCCTGTGATCCGGACCGGCGGGATGAATGCCAGCAGCCCCCTGGGGAGGGGTGGGGCGGCTCTGCCAGAACCGCTCTGCCAGAACCGCATTGCCAGGGGCCCCATCGGTTTCCTGCAGGAATACCTGAACCTGAAATCCACCAGGAGTTCTACAGAGCCTGGACCGTTTGAGGTCCACACTGCAACTCAGAACCACCCCTTCCCGTTCCCCGGTCCTGGTACCAACCAGAGAGCAGAGCAGGTCCACGGCCTCCAGAACCAGCTCCTGGTGCCCGACCCGAGCCACGCCCAGTGCCAGCAGGTCCTGGTGGCCCAACCGGAGCAGCTGCTGCCCGCCGACCCGCTGCTGCCGGAACGCCGCCACGTACGGCTGCAGGCTGTCGTCCAGACCTGGAAAGAAATGTTCACACCCAGGAAGTGTTCCCACTCAGGAAGTGTTCCCACCCAGGAAGTGTTCCCACTCAGGAAGTGTTCCCACCCAGGAAGTGTTCCCACTCAGGAAGTGTTCCCACCCAGGAAGTGTTCCCACCCAGGAAGTGTTCCCACTCAGGAAGTGTTCCCACTCAGGAAGTGTTCCCACCCAGGAAGTGTTCCCACTCAGGAAGTGTTCCCACCCAGCAGGGGGCGCTGCAGGGAGGTGTTGACACCCCGCTCCGGTGCTGAGAGCAAACAGCTGCTGAGTCAATATTAACTCTTCCTCCTTTCGACCCGTCAACATCAGAACCGACGCCTCGCTGAAGAAGAGAGTCTGCTGAATCAGAACCGCCTGAAAACCCACCGGGCTCATCAGAACTTCCTTGTATTGGCTCCAGACCTGGAAACTACGGAGGGCTGATCCTGACAAAACTCTCAGAAAAATCTATAAATGGCATCAAACAGTAACTAATGGTCTAATTCTCTCTTTATTTCCTGATCCAAACGAACCAGAACCAGAACATTCCCTCTGGGGTTGAAATGATTCCTCAAATGATTTGAGTTCCTCGATTCTTAAAATTTGTTGACCTGCCTCAAAGCTTCGTTAAATTGTTTTATTATTTAGCCGCCATGTTCCAGCCGGGTCGCGCTCTGACTTCTGCCTGAGTTGTTGAAGAAAGCTAAGTGTTAGCAGCGCAACGTCCAGTTTTCAAGTTCGGCCTGGAAGGATTTTACTGATTCATGGTAACGCCTGGGCCTTTAAATGGACATCCTTAAAATGATGCCTGGAACCAACTGGGAACCAGCTGGGAACCAACTGGGAACCAGCTGGGAACCAAATGGGAACCAGCTGGGAACCAACTGGGAACCAGCTGGGAACCAACTGGGAACCAGCTGGGAACCAAATGGGAACCAACTGGGAACCAACTGGGAACCAGCTGGGAACCAAATGGGAACCAGCTGGGAACCAACTGGGAACCAGCTGGGAACCAACTGGGAACCAGCTGGGAACCAAATGGGAACCAGCTGGGAACCAAATGGGAACCAACTGGGAACCAAATGGGAACCAAATGGGAACCAGCTGGGAACCAACTGGGAACCAGCTGGGAACCAAATGGGAACCAGATGGGAACCAACCAGTCGGGTCGTTTGGCGGGTCAGCAGATGCTTGATGAAGACTCCACCATCAGGAAGATTCCTGCTGGGAATCTGAACCGGGTCGGGAGGGAAACCGGATCAGAACCATTTGTTTACTTTCATTGAAGTTTGATTTTAATGATTTTATTTAAAAAGAAAACAGAATCGGTTTTAGAAAAGTTTTTTATCAAGACCCTGATAATGCAGAACAGAACCAACCTGTCTGGGTCAGGGAGGTTCTGCTCATTCTACAGGAAACATCCATCTGGTTCTGACCTGGCCCGGTTCCAGCAGAACCATCTGGGACGGGTCGGTGGCTCAGCAGGAAGCAGGATTTCCTGCTGAGCTGAACTCCTTGAATCCAGAGAGCTGGACAAACAGGAACCGACCCGGTTTGTCTGGGTCAGAACCAGAACACGTGAGGTTCTGCTGTCTGAGCCATCTCCTGAAGAATCGGGTCGTTCAGAACCTCTTAATCTGTGATGAGGAACGCCAGCTGTTGAGCGTGGCGGGTTTTGACGGGTTCTGGACTCCTCCTCCTTGCTAATGGTACCAGGAACCAACTGGGTCGCTGGAACCGCTTAGCTGAGGCGTTCTGCACCTGCCAGGAACCCGAGGAATGTCGACCCGTCTCAACATGTTGGCGTCACTCCGACGCCTCCGGGATGGATCCGCCCAGTCGCTTCATTCTACAGAACCGGTACCAGGTTCTGGAGCGGTCCAACAGAGGCGTCTCTCTGGTTACGTTATGAACTTCCTCCTGGTTGTTTGTTTTTAAGCAGCCAAATCGGACCTGGAAACAGAACCGGCTGAAAGTCCTGATATGAAATGGTTAGCATCAACTTCCGTTTCATGGAGTTACAGTTAGCAGTTAGCAGAAGTGTTAGCTTCTGGTCATTTTTAATATGCTTAGCGATGCAGCATTAGCTTCTGCTAACTGTATATATCAATTTGGCATTAGCATAGCTAAAAACATTTTCATCTAATTTGTAATTTTTGTGCAAAAGTTAATTTTCCATGACAACCATGGTGGCCATCTTGAAAAATATTTTTTTTAAAGTATGGTTTCTATAAGTCCAACTATTTGTGATTTGACACAAAAAAATTAACCTGTTATAAACATGAACAAATTTAGTGCAAAAATAACTTTTACTGGATGACCATGTGCGTAGCGGTTTAGCATCTTAAGATTTTCAGCGGCTAACGTTTTCGTTCCCTGGGAACATGTAGGCCAATCAGGTTCCAGTATTTGAAATGTTCTGACGTCTGCTGCATCAACATAAGTTTCTGGTCCTAGTTTCTAGGCGGAGGGTTACAGGCTGTTGGTTTGGAGGGACACAGGGCGGTTCTGATCCGTTCTGGGTCGTTCCTGTTTACCATGTGATGAGCAGCCAGACCACACAGCGTTGGACCTGAAAAACATCTGATCCACATGCAAACCCCTCAGGCTGCTAACCGTCTGCACTCAGAGGCTTCTTCTGACTCACCGCAGCACTGACTGCTACTGGAGCATCACCATCCACAGCCACTCTGACTTCAGCTCCCTTCAGGATAAAGTATTTTTAATTGAGCTGAATAAAACTTCCTGTTTTATTCCTGACTTCACTTCCTGTTTCCATTTTAAATGTTTGAATCTCCAGCTGGTTCTGATGCTGTAAGAACACTTCCGGTTCGGTTAGAGTAACCGACAGCCAGAAGCTGATGGATTACCCGGCGGTTCGGATCCGGAGCCTGCTGAACTACCAGGAGGAATAACATCCCGAACCAGAACCATCAGCCTCACCTCTCATCCAGTCCTCCACCTGCTGCGGACTCCACCCGCTCACAGGCTCCATGTCGGAACCGGGCTGGACCCAGACTGGATCCGGCTCCCCGATCCGCTACTCGGACATCTTCTGATCGGAACCAATCGGAAGCTTCCACTCAGACTCCAAATCCAGAGAAAAGTTCTGCAGAACTCTGTCGGAACCGTTCTCTCTGAGTTTAAACTTCGGATGGAAGTTCGGGTGAACTCGGTTCGAACCGCTCCTCCTGCACTCCGACCGCCTGAGGATCCGTAGAAGTTCGGACAGAGTTCGGGTCGAACCGAACCCGCCGCTGCGCTGCGTTCTGACCAAATGCTCCTCTAGGCAAGCTGCGCGCTGATTGGTTGTCATCGCGCAGGACTTGGACACGCCCCTTTGGGCTTTCCTCCAATCAAATGAGACGAATCCCCTCGCCCCTTGACCGAGGCGGTAAACAAAGCAGCTCAGTTCGACCCGGTCGGAGCGGTTCGGTTTCCCAGATGATTGAATTCATGTGTTTATTATTATTTGAGAAAAATGTGCTTCTATTATTTCTTGTGATTTTGGTTTAAAACCTGCCATTTTTTCCTTTCTTCACAAACCTGATCTGACCTTCCAGAAAGTTTGAGTTCAAACCGGGTTTTCATCCGAACTTTAATTTTCCTGCTTTATGTTGCTGATAAACTCACCTGGATTCAGATTCGTCCCAGTCTGATCCCGGTTCCGGTTCTGTTTCTGGCAGTCTTCTTGGTAAACTCCTGTTTTTATTTCAGGTGAATGAACTGGAGCAGATTTGAACGGAAACTCTGCCCCCTGCTGGCAGCAGCGCCTGAGATACACCTGGATCCCAGAGTCCAGGGGCCTCATGTGTGAATCATTCATATTCACACAAGATGTGCGGCTCCCGGGACTTCGGCAAGATGGCGACGTGGGCCACGTGCCACTCTGAGCTCCATTCGTGGAGCCCTCAACCAGCTACATAAACTGGCCCTTCACACATAATTTCATCTCCAAGTTGGTTCCGAACATCCACGCTCTAAAGTAATAAAGTAACTAAAGTTTATAGGTAATAAATAAATAAAGGTAATAAAGTTTTTAAAAAAGAAAAAACTAATTAAAACGAAAAAAAAACAAAGATTATTGAACTGAACTTTTTCAGTTATAAATCTTTTTTTTTGCAGTTCCAAAATGATCATTTATAAAAAAAATTAAATAAAATTTAAACCAATTTAATATCCAATTTAGCTCCATAAATTTCAGTTTGAATATGTCAAACTGAAATTTTGACATATTTCAGTTTTCTGAAAGAAGTTTGGTTTTCGATTAGCTTTTGTTAGAAATGTTTGTTCCTACACAAACAGAGTATTTTTATGTATAGTTAAGTTAAACATCTCTATTTGAAGTATCTGGTGTGGAAGTGTTTCCTTCAGCTCCAGGAGTTAGCCTGATCCCACTGCAGTGTTGCTCTGAGTTTAAACTGATCCGGGTTTGGACCGGTCCACACGATGAAGCAGGGAAACAACTCAAAGAACAAAAACATGATTATGAACTTTTTACAGATGATAAAGTGACTTTTTATGTTTGGCAGTTTTATTACTAGTCTATAAATGCTCAAGGAGACAAAACATTTATTGTATTTTATTATAGTTTTAAATTTAAAGAATTTGTCTAAATTACTGTTGCTTGCAATGCCTTATTTTCACCAAAAGATGGCGACAAAAAGCAGCACTTGGGTGTAATAAAACCCTAGAGAACAAAGATTGTCTATAAACATGATGTGCGTCAGTTTTTACAGTGTTTACCTGAAAAGATGAGTTTCTTTAAAAATATTAAAAGGTATTTAAATTGTTTGTCTTTATAAAACACATGTAAATCAATTGTATTAGAAATAATTAAACAACGCAGATGTAGCCAAAATTAACAAAAATTCAAGGAATGAAAATGATTGTGTAAAAATAACCCTCATGATTCTATTCTATTTTAAAGTTTAATCTGCTTTTAGCCTGTTAAGTATTATTGACCTGAATATATAAAGGCCTAAATAAGGTCAAAACTTGAAAATTAATAATGTCTATAAATAAACTCTGTACAACACATAAGAACTATGCAAAACTTTATCAATCCTCTTAAAATATATTTCTACTGTTTCTGCTCATGTCCTCTCTCAGAAATCACCTCAGAGTGAGCCCTCTCCCCAGTATCTGGTCATGGGTTTTTGCTCGGAGTGAGCCCTCCCCGCTCTGTAACGGATCGTCTCCTCAGATCCGCTGCGTACCGCTGCCGCTCGGACCGTCGCCGTAGTTTGGCGGAGAAAAGCGGCTCCATCCTCGGCCTGGAGCTGCGTGGTCCGGCCGGAGGACCGACACCTTTGGACTCGCAGGTATTGCTGCAGGAGCCGGTTGGTTCCGAGGGAACAGTTCGTGTAGGGCTCAGTTCTGGATGGACACTGTGAAATCGGAGGTAGTTTTTAACTTTTTCTTTTTTCAAACTCTAAAACCCAGTTTGAGGATCGAGCTGCTGTCATACATGCTGCAGTTCATTTCTTCCTCTGTGGTAATTCATTCATTACGGTTCTCAGCCGAGTTCTGGTCCAGATGTTTCCAGATGTTCTGCTGGTTCTTAAAGAGTTAAACAGTCGATGGTTCGTGGAAAAATCTGAATGAACCTGTGACCTTCCTCACATCGATTTTATTTTATAGAAATGATGAAATATTAGAGAGGAGGATGGGATACGTGGGTTTGACGGGATAATTCACCAAAATCAGTCTTCCATATAACTATTGTTCTCCTGAAGTTTAGGTTTTGTGTTTGTGCAGAAACTTTAGTGGGATGGAACCGGATCGGGTCGACGGATCTGGTCCACCACAATACGTCTGTAGGAATTAAATGTGGAAAACATGGTGACTCGTTTTGAAAAGCTTTTTGTGTCCAACAGGATCCTGAAATCTGTTTCTGTAGAGGAAACGATGATCTGGACCCAAAGATTCACTAAACAAACCGGACCGAAAGTCCAGAATGTGAAACCTTCATATTAAACACAAACTGACAAAAAGTCACTAAGCTGCTGTTGGTGAGGAGAACCGGGTTCTGAACCTTTCTGTTAAACATTGGAGAATCCTGTCAAAGCTTTTTCATTTAGAGAGATAATCCTCCTTCCTGCTCTCAGATTCATAACCCTAAATCCTGCTTCAGATTATCAATTCAGCTAGTTTAATGTTTCACTTTGATCAGAGTTTTAGTTGAAAGTTAAGAAACCTGAAATGTCCTGGAAAGTTCTGCAGGAAAATATCCCACTCCAGGTTCAACAGATCAGATCCAGTTTGTTCAGATGAACAGGGCCGAACTGAGGAGGGTGTGGGCCTTAATTATCGTTATACACCATACCCTACCTACACTACCATACCTTATGTACCCTACCTACCCTACCCTACCCTACCTTACCTACCCTACCTAACTTACCTACCCTACCTACCTTACCTACACTACCATACCTTATGTACCCTACCTACCCTACCCTACCTTACCTACCCTACCTTACCTACCCTACCCTACTTACCCTACCTTACCTACCCTACCTACCTTACCAACCCTACCTTACCTACACTACCATACCTACCCTACCTACCCTACCTTACCTACCCTACCTTACCTACCCTACCTTACGCTACCCTACCTTACCTACCCTACCTTACCTACCCTACCTTACGCTACCCTACCTTACCTACCCTACCTTACGCTACCCTACCTTACCTACCCTACCCTACCTTACGCTACCCTACCTTACCTACCCTACCTTACGCTACCCTACCTTACCTACCCTACCTTACTCTACCTACCGTACCCTACCAACCCTACCTTTCTTACCCTACCCCACCTTACCTACCCTACCTTACCTACCCTACCTACCTTACCTACCCTACCCTGCCTTACCTACCTTACCTACCCTACCTACCCTTCCCTGCCTTACCTACCTTACCTACCCTACCTACCCTTCCCTACCTTACCTACCCTTCCTTACCTACCCTACCCTACCTACCCTACTCTACCTACCCTACCCTACCTTACCTACCCTACCCTACCTTATCTACCCTACCCTACCCTACCTACCCTACCTTACCTACCCTACCCTACCTACCCTACTTTACCTACCCTACCTTATCTACCCTACTTTACCTACCCTACCTTATCTACCCTACTTTACCTACCCTACCTTACCTACCCTACCTTACGCTACCCTACCTTACCTACCCTACCTTACCTACCCTACCTTACGCTACCCTACCTTACCTACCCTACCTTACGCTACCCTACCTTACCTACCCTACCCTACCTTACGCTACCCTACCTTACCTACCCTACCTTACCTACCCTACGCTACCCTACCTTACCTACCCTACCTTACGCTACCCTACCTTACCTACCCTACCCTACGCTACCCTACCTTACCCTACTCTACCTACCGTACCCTACCAACCCTACCTTTCCTACCCTACCCCACCTTACCTACCCTACCTTACCTACCCTACCTACCTTACCTACCCTACCCTGCCTTACCTACCTTACCTACCCTACCTACCCTTCCCTGCCTTACCTACCTTACCTACCCTTCCCTACCTTACCTACCCTACCTTATCTACCCTACTTTACCTACCCTACCTTATCTACCCTACCTTACCTACCCTACCTACCCTACTCTACCCACCCTACCTTACCTACCCTACCTACCCTACTTTACCTACCCTACCTTATCTACCCTACTTTACCTACCCTACCTTATCTACCCTACTTTACCTACCCTACCTTATCTACCCTACCTTACCTACCCTACCTACCCTACTCTACCCACCCTACCTACCCCTTCGGCCTTCGCCTTATGATCAGGACGGTTCCTCCCGCCGCTGCTAGCTGGAGGCTAAAGCTAGCTCCGCTGTTTTAGCTTCGCATTGAGCTAGCAGAGCAGTCGCTTTGCTTTTTCGTGACTTTAGCTGTTTTCTTTCTCTTTGAATCGTTCTGTTGCTTTTTTCCCAGTCAGGAAACCCGTTTCAATGCTTCACTGATTTTAGCATCGTTTAAAATACAAAACCCAGCCGCGGCGGATGGAGGATAACTCGGCCCGTGTTTGGATGTACTCACCGCTTGGACCTGGCTTTCAAAGCGCGATCTGGAGAAGAATCTTTTCTGATGTTTGTAAAGATGCTCCGATGTTTAAAATTAACATCCACATTCCCTGCTTCTTGCTCAGTCCAGTAAGCTCACAGTTTTTACCCAAAGCGCAGGATCAGTACTGGGATTATCCGCGGTCATCGCTGTGACCAGTGAAGAAGTTCGCCCTTCCTGTAACTCCTCAGGCACCGGATCAGACCCAGATCCAGGTTCTGGTGGGACAGTAGAGCCGCTGTTAGCAAGGCTAACGTCTTGAGAAGCGGAGAGGGACGATGGTTCTGTTCCATGTCCAATATGAGTTTTAAAACCCCGTTAGCTCGGATATTTCCTTCATCACCTCTCGGTCCCGCTCTTCTTTTTCTTTCCTGCTCCGCTGCCATTCGTTCTGTCCGCCATCGTGAGAAATCCCTCCTGAAGCTCCGCCCACTGCGTAAGACGCGTCCAACGTGGACCAATAATAACCAAGATGGACGTTTGAACAAGTCAAACAGTTTTTCAACAGCACCGCCAAAATCCTCTTGTGATAAAGTTGAGGCATTCTGACTTTATTCATTCACAAAAATACAAAGCATCTTTCAGGCCCCGAAGCGCCGGGGCCCCGGGCTGCAGCCCCGGTGAGCCCAGGCTAAAATCCGGGCTTGCAGATGAATCATTCTGATGTTAAGTCCAGCTTCAAAGACCAGTTTCATCTTTCTGATGATTAAAATCTTCCCTCCATCCAGTACAGGTCAAGGATCAGGAAAGAGGCAGGTAGTATCTCTGCAGACCCCACACATGCTGGTCACAAACTATTTAGTCTTCAGGTGGCGCTACAGAGGCGGTCTCTCTGATGGACACATGAACAGCTGACATCCTGAGGATCTGCTCTCAGGAACAATTCTTTTAGTTTTCTGTCTTTACAAACACACTGCAAATACATCAACATATTGTTCCTTTATCCTGACTTTACTTCCCCTAACGTTTCATATTTCTATCCAGTGGTGGCCAACTCTAGCTAAAAACGTAGCTGTGCTAACCCAAAAGCAGTAATCATAAACATTAGTTCTAACACTAAAGAGTAGGGCTGTTGTAAACGAATATTTTAGTAATCGAGTAATCTATCGATTATTCTTACGATTAATCGAGTAATCGGATAAAAAAAATTATAAAATGAAATATTGGTAAATCTGGCATAATACCGGTGTTACTATCAGATATCAATATCAGTCCAATTTTTCATATATGAGCATCCCTAACAGTTGCTTTTTTGTAGTTTAGAAAACTAACCTGTAACAATAATAGCTCACTTTCTAAGTTAACCAGAAGAAAAGTTATAGAAAAATCTGAAATTATATTGAATTTAATAACAAAGAGGCAGGCTCACAAATATGCTTATAAAAGTGTCTACAATCCAGCTTTTAGTTTATGTATTCATCTTCAGTGAGTTTAATAGATTAATTAAACTCACCTTGCCACCTAACCTGTCACGCTTTGGGTTTGAAAATACGGGAAATGCCGCCTGGAGTGGGAGGAGAGGGCGAATGAACGAACATGGGGTGGAGGGGAGGAAATAGACCAGCGGACTGACGAACCGTTAGACCGGGGGACGAACACGGGGGAAGCAATACGGGATATTTACGACACCTTCACTGGTCACACTCAGAAACTCATCTACCAGCCATGTACGATGCGCTCCGCCACCCGTTTCTTCAGACCGGGATATGAAATTTATTGTGCGGTTCGTCGGTAAAGCTACATTTACACGGTAAGCATCAGCTACTCAGCCGCCCGCCCTGTTCAGGCTATCCGCTCACCTCAGCGCTCTTCCCGCCGTTCGCTTTCAACCAGCAGCCCCGGAGGAGAAATGCTGCCGTACTCCAGGCATCCCCCAGTCATTTTAAGGATGCTTATCGGTTCCCCAAAAACGATAAAAAGTCGGGCATTATCATCAATCAATTAAATCCCCACGGGCCAATCTTGAAGATTGGACTTTATGCCGCTGAGACTTAGCTTTTGTCAACAACTCAGAGGCGGAAGTGAGAGCTCCGCGCAACGCAAATGAAGTCCCGGCCGGAACACGGTGCGCTAACTAATAAAACATAAATTAACGAAGCTTCGAGGCAGGTAAATTTTCCTCGAGGAATTTTAGTAATCGAGGTACTCGAATCATTCGAGGAATCGTTTCAGCCCTACTAAAGAGCTACATAAGCACAATAATTAGCAGAAGCTAATATTGAGAAATCCCACTTTACATAAAGGTCTATGTAAACCAGTGATTCTTGAGAACAGGGACAAAATGGGTTTTAATTTTCCCTTTTTTTATTATTATTATTTCTCAACCTTATGTGTGCAAATATGACAAATAATGTTTAGGAAATGTAAAGATGCTAAGTACAGACTCCCAGTTGCAACATTTAAAAAAAAAAATTACAGTTTTAATCGACCTGACCCAGAACGTTGTCATTGTTGTAACCCTATAAATATAAAATTATTTTTAAAATACCCCATTAGTGATATTTTTACTCATTTTACAGACAAATGCTTCTCAACAAACAAAATAAATATTATTTAAAACCAAAAAACAACAAAAAGTCCATCTGACGGAGTTGACAGAACTGAAGGTGGTGACAAACTAGTGAATAAAATGAAAAACTTGGTACATGTGAAGTAATGCAATTTATGTAAAATACATTAAAATGAATTAATTGCACATTTAAGTGAGATTTGACAACAATTTCACTGAAAGAGTCACAAAAACTCTGACGGAGTTGACAAAAAGCCAAACTACCTCAATTTATATGATGTTATTCTGAAGGAGGCCATATTGTAGCTCATCAGGTCCATGAAATCTTTACATTATACTAAAATTAAGCTTTTATTTCGCAAAATTTCATCAAAGTTTTGTAAATTATCAGTTATGGAGTTGACACATCATGGTTGTGACAAACAACTTAGGAATAAAACAGAAGAAAAAACTAAAGAATAACTTAAGCTAACCGGAGCTAACTAGCCCTCCTAGCAAAGGAAGAGAAAGGAAGTGGTCATGGGGTCCTCAGAAGTTCTGGTGCCCCCCAATAATGCCTGATTTTTTTTACATTCTTTTCATGTCTGACGGTGTTGACAAAAACTAAGGACAAATTTCAATGGAGTTGGAAAATATATAAAAATGATTTTTAATTCAATTTATTGATACTTTTATAATTATTTATATGACTTATACTTGTCATAATATATAATTTTAGTATTTCTGTAATTGTTTTAAACTATTATGTGTTGAGTTCTGCTCCTGGACAAGGGCTTTTACAGGCATCATCCACCGACTACAATGTTTAAAATAAAAAAATATTCAGCAAATACCTGGAAAATATACATTGTTGTGCTCACATGACCCAGGTTAGTTTAGTCAGATATTTGAAAAAATTATATTTTGTGTATATTTTATTCAAATTTTGTGCTTTATCCATAGGACCTGTTTTGTCCCTATTCTCAAGAATCACTGAATTACGTTTTAGCAAAAGCTAATGCTAAAGCGCTAAACATACAGTGCATTTAGCAGAAGCTAACCGTAACCCACTAAACATACAGTGCAGTTAGTTGAAGCTAATGCTAAAGCGCTAAGTGTCCTGAGCAGAATGAGAGGAGACTTCTCATGTTTATGTCAGTTATTCGTTCTAATTAACGCCCTGGTTGTCCATCATTTATATTTCACGTCTGCTCGCTGTGAAATTCTTTATTTGTGACCCAGTCTGGCCCAATATGTCTGGTTCTGGTTCTGACTGCAGCTCTATGATCCTAAAGTCCTGAATAGAGCTGACCTTTGACCTTTCTATCCTCTCCGTCTCTGTGTTTCCAGCTGCAGGCGCTCTTGAGTGCAGACCGACCCGGTTCTGACCCATACCCAGTGTTTCCCTGACCAGCTGAGCGTCGTCTCCCTGGAAATAGAGATGCTCTGCGGCGACAGGAAGCTGCAGGCCAGCAGACAGGAAGGGGAAAGCCAGACCACCGCCGGCTGACGTAGCTTCTCCACCTAGCAGATCTCTCTCTCTCTCTGGCAACACAAGATGTCCGCCGATAACAGCCCGCCGCCCTCATGTCCCGCCCAGACCCAGGCTCCGCCCACACCGTCGCCCAGCCCGCCCGCCGCCGTCTGCGGCCGGCTCTCCGATGGCAGCCAGACGGGCCCCAGCCCCACCAACTCCAGGGGCTCCCTGCAGGGCGTCTCCTTCCTGCTGCAGATCGGACTCACCAGGGAGACGGTGACCCTTGACCCCGGAGACATGTCGCTGCTGGCGGTTCGAGAGCTCGTCTGCTCCATCGTGGATCAGAAGGTATGGAAGGTTTGAGAGATGCTTCAGCAGGAACCGCGTAACTTCAAACTACAAGTTAGTTTCATCCAAATAACTTATAGCTTTATATGTTTAGCTATTAGCTGAACACATAGCTTTAGCTTGACAACTAAGCAGTTAGTTACCAAGCTAAGTATTTAGCTTCAAACTACATATTTAGCTTACTAAATTAGGATGCTTCAGTCCCGCCAGGCCTGTTCACCGCGCTTCAATCCAACTCCGGTCCGTTTCTCTATAAACTCCGGTCTGGTTGGTGAGGTATGAATGCTAGCTGACCTCTGACCTCTGGTCCTCCAAACATCGGTCTGGGTTCGGTTTGTGAATGCCAAGCAGACCAGAAACCGCTCCAAAAGCAGGAAGTGGACTACAGCGCAGGGCATTCTG
Source organism: Poecilia mexicana (assembly GCF_051168715.1). Taxonomy (NCBI): domain Eukaryota; kingdom Metazoa; phylum Chordata; class Actinopteri; order Cyprinodontiformes; family Poeciliidae; genus Poecilia; species Poecilia mexicana. The sequence goes on along the minus strand of NW_028263390.1, from coordinate 328,559 downwards.
GGTATATACAACCAAAGCTAACGTGTTAGCCTAGCGCTAGCAGCATGAATGGCTCCTGGTCTTTAGCCAAAGACTAAAGAGAAATCCTCCAACCGCTGAAACCTGACGCCTCCATCTTGTTTCCATCTACTGAAGAAGGAAGTTGCTCTCAGTGTCTTCAGAGGTTTTTGTGTCGTTTCCTTCAATGGTTCTTGGTGCAGCGCCCCCACAGGCCAGGAGGGGAACAGGCTGGTGATTGGGAACCCGGACTGCATCAGGGATAACAATGATCCGGGATCAGGAGTCACGGCAGTTCAAACTGCAGAGTTCTGCTGTGACTTCACCACTCGAACTGAACACACCACCTGTTCACACACACACACACACACACACACACACACACACACACACACACACCCACACACACACACACACAGAGCCTTCTGGGGTGAATCTGGGTCGCTTAAACCCTGTTCTTCTCTGGTTTAATATTGATCCTTGCCAGAGATCTGTTGATCACTGATCCAGCTGATTGGTTCCTGGTCTCAGACCAGGTTCCAGTTTCATCACAGGAAGTGGAGCCTTCTCTCAGGGAATGCCACTTCCTGCTTGCTGCAGCGTCAGCGCTCTCCACTTCCTGTTTGACAGCTGCTACTTGTTTTCAAGGAGCCGTCAGCGCCGCCGCTCCACCTGCTGACATAGCGAGTCGCACAACTTTACATCCAACCACCAGCTGATAAATGATCATTAATTATAGCATTAAATATCAATAGATCAATACAATAAATAAATCTATTTTTTTATCGATTCAAAAACAAGAAAGCTCAAATTTTATTTATTAATAAACAATACAAAAGTCATTTTTAAAAATGGTCTAAAAATGGAAAAACTTATTCTGCTGAACAGAAAGTTCTGGTTTGATCACATTTTCTGTACCAACGATTTATCGGATATTTATTATGAAATCTTTATCATTTATTTGTATTTTTAATGGACAGCAGATTAAAGGAGTCGTATCAAGTGACTTATTGGATTCTTTGGAAGCGGAGCAGCATCCGGACTAACTCTGGAAAAGTGAAAACTGCCATCTGATTGGTCGGAACTGACGCCACCTGCTGGCGTTTGTTGGGAACACAACTTGTTGGTCTGATTCCCGCCGGAAACCGAGGATCAACTTCCTCTTTCCTTCCTGTTTTCGTTTCTGATGGAAACATCGGGACAAACCTTCATTCAGGATTCCTCAAGACCAAATGGGATTGGATCCAGATCCTGGAATCGGATCCAGTCCAGGAACGGCCGGGTTCTGCTCCAGACCAGGGAATGTGTCTCTGTCCCTTTAAGGATCCAGGAAGTCGTCCAGGTCTGATTCCCGGCTCGTTCAGTGACATCACGGCGGGACTCTTCTGTTTCCTGCTTTTGTGTTGGATGATGTCGCGGCTCTGCTGTGGTGCGTTCAGGGGCACCACAGCCCCTGAACGCACCACAGCAGTGATGCAGTGGGAACTGGTCCCACTGCATCCTGGACCGGTTCAGAACCCGGAAGGTTCTGTCCAAGCTTTCATGAATCTGGTTCTGTTAGGGAACAGAGGTCCGGTTGGTCCGGTTCAGAACCATCCTGACACTCAGTGAGATCTGACTCCAGTCTAACTCCAGAGATCCGGTTCCAGAATTTTCAAACATCTGGATCTCCATCTGGGACTGACCAGAACCAGAACCTTTATTGTTCATGGTTCTGGAGGGTTCTGGGTTAGTTTAGGGACCAGAACCAGAACTTTTCCTCCAGACAGTTCTGGACCAGAACCCAAAGTTCAACATTTCTGCTGTGTCACCATGGAGACATGACGTCCTCTCTGCTGGTTACCGTGGTAACCAAGGACAGATGGTGCTGCAGCTTCAGTGGCTGCTGTTTGGGTCACTCTGAGGTTCCGATCGGGTTCTGGAATCATCGGGTCTCCAACCAGCTGATCCAGAACTCAACCTTCTGGTCGGATGTTCAGAACTGGACCCAGAACCTTCAGACCCAAAGAGACTAAGGCATGTCCTCGTAGCCCCAGCTGGTTCTGACAGGTCCAGTTCTGGTATGTGTGGTTCTTGTAGGCCAGGTTAGAGCTCATCAGTGGTTCTGTTAATCTCTTAATTGTGGCTCCTTGACCCAGCGGCCATTAGCGCACGGTTTATCCTGGATTATCTGCTGGCTCCATTAAAGTCGGGTCCATCAGAACCAGCTGCTATCGGACCCGAGCTGAACTTCCTCCAGAACATTCCCAGTCTCTGGACTGATGGGAAATCAGCTGATTTCCAGAACAACTGGAGGGATGGATGGAGGGAATCCAATGGGATTAACCTGAGCTCCATCCGGACCTGCAGGTCCAGACAATCGGACCGGACCGTCCAGATCTGCAGCGCTCCGGTTTGAACCCAGCAGGACGTTCTGCAGCAGGAAGTTTTTATCTGCCTGGCAGTCAGAGCTCAGGGCAAAGTCCCGCCCTCACCTGATAAGGAGCTGGAAGCTGATTGGTCCCCGTCCCTGATAACATCTGGACAGAGGCAATCTGGGCCTCAGACGTGTCGGATCAGAACCGGAGATCAGGGAGGATTTGCATCTTCAGGTGAAGAAGAGTCTCTTAAAGGGCCGGTACGTCAGATTAAACTTTTCCTACTGGAAGGTTCCAGAAACCCGGTTCTGTCTGGATGGTTCTGATCAGATTCTGTTAGGTTCCCTGGAGTTTACAGGTCGGTTGGATGAACGGTTGGATGAATGTTCTGACTCCGCCCTGTTTGGCTCTCAGTTCCCAGAATGCGGATTTTTCGGGATGTACGATAAAATCCTGCTGTTCCGCCACGATCCGACGTCCAGCAACATCCTGCAGCGCCTGGCGACCGCCGACGAGATCCAGGAGGGCGACCTGGTGGAGGCCGTGCTGTCAGGTAGGGGGCGGGGCCTACCGGGGGTACTGGTTCCTACTGGGTTCCTACTGGTTCCTACTGGTTCCTACATGGTTCCTACTGGTTCCTACTGGGTTCCTTCTGGTTCCTACTGGGTTCCTACTGGGTTCCTACTGGTTCCTACTGGGTTCCTACTGGTTCCTACTGGGTTCCTTCTGGTTCCTACTGGTTCCTACTGGGTTCCTTCTGGTTCCTACTGGTTCCTACTGGTTCCTACTGGGTTCCTTCTGGTTCCTACTGGGTTCCTTCTGGTTCCTACTGGTTCCTATTGGTTCCTACTGGGTTCCTACTGTTTCCTACTGGTTCCTACTGGGTTCCTTCTGGTTCCTACTGGGTTCCTTCTGGTTCCTACTGGTTCCTACATGGTTCCTACTGGTTCCTAATGGTTCCTATTGGGTTCCTACTGGTTTGTACTGGTTCCTACTGGTTCCTACTGGGTTCCTACTGGTTCCTATTGGTTCCGACTGGGTTCCTACTGGTTCCTACTGGTTCCTACTGGTTCCTATTGGTTCCTACTGGGTTCCTACTGGTTTGTACTGGTTCCTACTGGTTCCTACTGGGTTCCTACTGGTTCCTATTGGTTCCTACTGGTTCCTACTGGTTCCTATTGGTTCCTATTGGTTCCTACTGGTTCCTACTGGTTCCTATTGGTTCCTATTGGTTCCTACTGGTTCCTACTGGTTCCTATTGGTTCCTACTGGTTCCTACTGGTTCCTATTGGGTTCCTACTGGTTTGTACTGGTTCCTACTGGTTCCTATTGGGTTCCTACTGGTTTGTACTGGTTCCTACTGGGTTCCTATTGGTTCCTACTGGTTCCTACTGGTTCCTATTGGTTCCTACTGGGTTCCTACTGGTTTGTACTGGTTCCTACTGGTTCCTACTGGGTTCCTATTGGTACCTACTGGGTTCCTACTGGTTCCTATTGGTTCCTACTGGGTTCCTACTGGTTCCTACTGGGTTCCTACTGGTTCCTATTGGTTCCTACTGGGTTCCTACTGGTTCCTATTGGTTCTTACTGGGTTCCTACTGGTTTGTACTGGTTCCTACTGGGTTCCTATTGGTTCCTATTGGTTCCTACTGGGTTCCTACTGGGTTCCTACTGGTTCCTACTGGTTCCTATTGGTTCCTACTGGGTTCCTACTGGTTTGTACTGGTTCCTACTGGTTCCTACTGGGTTCCTACTGGTTCCTACTGGTTCCTACTGGGTTCCTACCTTATGATAAAAGCAGAACTACTTGGTGAGGTTTTGAGTTTTTACAGTGTAGAACAGAGATTTCCTTCATGGTGCTCCAGAACCTGCAGAACCTGATTCTGGATGGGTGGGTTTGTTCATTCTGGGCCCGTTTGGACTTCGGTTCTGACGCTGAGGTGCTCCAGTGACTCTGGAGGCCTCTTTTCTTCTTCTCCTCTTCATCTCGCCTGCCGATGAACTCAGAGCGCGCTTCCTGTCAGAGCCGTTCTGCTCTGAACCGCACCGCTCTGGGTGATGATGTCACTTCCTGCCCCATGTCAGCAGGCCGCCTGAAGCCCAGGCGGCGGCGGCGGATCCGAGTCACTTTGCAGGATGAAACAGGTCGGCAGAACTTCCTCCAGGAAGCTGCAGCGCCGTGCAGCAGCTGCACTTCCTGTCTGCACAAATGACAGTCATGAACCAAGGCAGCAGCTGCTGGTTCCACCAGATCATTACTGATCAGTAATGATCATTACTGATTAGTAATGATCAGTTATGATCATCACTGATCATAACTGATCCATGTTTTTCTCTAAAACTGCTTCATTAATTTGACATTTCAGATTTGAGGAAATTCATAAGAAGATTTATAAAAAATGAAATATTTCAGCGTTTTAATCCCAGTTTAATCCCAGATTAATCCCAGTTTCATCCCAGTTTAACTCTGAGGGTTTTCCCCATTATCTTCATCTCAGAGTGATGATGGTTCTGACCCGGTAAAACATTCAGAACCTTCTGAATGTATCCGGCCAGGATGTCACTGCTGGAGCACTTCCTGGTTTTTGTCCAATCAGAGAGCAGAAAGCAGAGGGACACGCCCACTGTCACTCAGTTCCAGTATATTTCAGTTCTCATTGGTTCTGCAGGTTCCATTGTAACGGCTCTGAGGTTTGGTTCTGTGAGGGGAGGAGTGATGCTGTGGGCCGATCAGTAGACAGAATCTGGAATAAATCTGCAGACAGGCGGATCAGCTGGTCTTCGTGGAAACAGGAAATCCCGGTCCGGTTTTCCATCTGATCCTGTGGAAGCCGCAGACGTTTTCCCGACTCTTCTTGTTGTCCGTGTTTCAGCGCTCGCCACGCAGGAAGACTTCCAGATTCGGCCGCATGCGCTCTACGTTCACTCCTACAAGGCGCCGGCGTTCTGCGACGACTGCGGCGAGATGCTGTGGGGCCTGGTGAGGCAGGGCCTCAAGTGTGAAGGTATGGAGGCGCCGCGAGCTAACAATAGCGCTAGCGGAGCTGGAGGTCGACTCACCAGATGCGCTCCCCCTGCAGGATGCGGCCTGAATTACCACAAGCGCTGCGCCTTTAAGATCCCCAACAACTGCAGCGGCAGGAAGAGACGGCTGTCCAACGTCTCTCTGCCGGGTCCAACCCTGTCTGTGGCCCGACCGCCTTCCACCGAGCTGCCCCCACTGCCACTGGAGGAGGTACACACACAGAGAACACACACAGAGAACACACACACAGAGAACACACACACAGAGAACACACACACAGAGAACACACACAGAGAACACACACAGAGAACACACACAGAGAACACACACACAGAGAACACACACACAGAACACACACACCGTCTGATGGCTGCAGGTCAATCACTGGATTTTCCGTCTGAGTGAAGCTGCATCACATATGAAACATCTCTGGAATTGTATTAATCATGGAGATCAGACCCTGAACCCGACCCAATCAGAACCTCCCAGCAGCGGTTGTAGCGTTGTTATTCCTGCAGGTCAGAGGTCAGATCTGATCCCTAAAATTCTTTCGGGTCCAAAACTTTGTTTTGTGAACTTTGAGTCGACTGAAGTTTAGCTTTAGCTAAATAGAACCAGAGCTCCTTTGCATGTCGCTGTGCCGAATGAACACAACCGAATGTAAAACGTAGCAGCTCTGG